>NW_026652279.1:155232512-155381016 GCF_009828535.3 Hylobates moloch
ATACGTCCTTGTGTAGAAATGGGCAAAGCCTGAGCAGAATACTCACTTGCTTCCTTGGTTTCTTGATCAGGTCACAGACATAAAAGAGAAATTGAAGCTCTCTAAAAAGGTCTGGTCGGCATTACCCTACACCATCTGCAAGGACGAGAGCGTGACAGCAGGCACGTCCAACGAGGAGGAATGTTGGAACGGGCACAGCAAAGCCAGGTGAGGGTGACTCAATGTGTGCATGGATGGGGGCACAGCACACCCAGCCTTGGAAGACTCCCCTGGCACAACTCTGCAGACCTGTTTATGCAAAAAGCAACAGAGGGTGGAGGGACAAGTCATCACTTAGCAACAGCTGTTAAGAGTGACAGGTCTGATGGGCACCTGGGAGCACTTACACTCAAGGTGCCATTAAGCATGGAATCCTTGTTCAGAACGCCTTGCCTCTGGATGAGGACAGAGGAATGGTGGCAGACGCCAGGTTTCAGATACCCTGAGATCACAAAGAGCCCTTTTATGTTCACTTAATGGCTTTTAAGATACTGAAGCTATTTTTATCCATAGTTAAATTTCCAGGGCTCTTTTTTTCATCACAAGTTAAATAGGAAACGAAAATTCAACTGTTTTTTTCACCCTTGTTGGAAAAAAAATTGAAGTGTTCATTGGCAAGGTAACAGAAAATGTCTGAGGGACACTGAGAAACGGTTCTAATAGGTGACACTTTGGGAAGTTCCATAGGAACCTCCTGACAAGCGACAGCAGTTTTCATCATTCTGCTGTGCTGACCAGTGCTGTGGGGACTTCATATGGAATTTCTGAATTTGTTGATTCAGCCCAGAAATGGGCTTGGCCTGGATTTTCATAGGGTGAAGAGGCCGGTTGGGAGGACTGGTTGGGAGTTGGCAGGGCAGGACACGAGGACAGGAATCTGCCAAAGCCCTCAGCAATGGGGTTGCAGGTGGGTAAAGTGGCTGGGAAATTGGACTCAAGGAATCTTTGAGGATTGACCAGTGGGTGGAGATGCTAAGAGGGGTGTCTGTTCTGGGGCTTTATTGAGCAGTTTCAAGCATATGAAGCAGCTGTGATCAAAAGGAAACAAGAAGGTGTGTGGTTGGCCAGGAGCGGTAGCTCACGCCTGTAATCCCAGTGCTTTGGGAGGCCAAGGTGGGAAGTTAGCTTGAGCCCAAGAGTTTGAAACCAGCCTGAGCAACATTGTGAAACCATGTCTCTACAAAAAATAAATATAAATCTTTGGCTATTAATATAAAGTGCATGGCTATTAAGTTGAGAAGAAACTGCAGAAGTTAAGCAGGAGGTGCAAGGGTGGTGCACATTAGGTGTTATTTCCTACGCTGCTGAGTTGCATTTTTTAGCATCTATTGCTGTATTAGTCCATTCTCATACTGCTGTAAAGAACTTCCTTGAGACTGGGTAATTTATAAAGGAAAGAGGCTTGGTTGACCCACAGTTCCCTATAGCTGGGGAGGCCTCAGGAAACTTACAATCATGGCAGAAGACAAAGGGGAAGCAGGCACCTTCCTCACAAGGTGGCAGGAGAGAGAAGTGCAAGTAAAGGGAGAAAAGCCCCTTATAAAAGCACCACATCTCACGAGAACTCACTCTCCTGAGAACAGCATGGGGGAAACCACCCCCATGATCCAAGGTCCTGTTCTCAACACATAGGGATTATGGGGATTATAATTCAACATGGAAATTGGTGGGGACACAGAGCCAAACCATACCAATTGCTAATGATATTATTAACCATACCAGGAAGAGTTTAGCAAGGTGAAAGCAAAATACCTACACAAAGAGCTCTAACCATCTCAAAATGCTCAAAATATCAATATCAAATCATAGATCATGAGAAGGAAATTAGTTATGATATTAACAACATGCCACTAAAAAATACTTAGCATTTTACCAGTGTCTGGCTTTTTAGCTAGCAGACCTTTGGCCAGAAAATTCAGCTATGAATTAACAGCTTCTAGTGTGTATTTTTCTGATGACTGTACAGAAAGACACTGTGAAGAATGGCCAGATGGCCTAATGAATAAAATGCTTGGTTTTTTGAGCTTCTCTGTTTCCCATCTGTGTTTACCTTTAAGCCTTGGCTAACATAAAGCCTGGGTTTTGAACTGCTATTCCCACAGATCGTCACACAGGTTGCTGATATTAGTCCATATGCAATTTCTTATGAAAGGAAATATTTTTTAAAAAGGCCATGGGTAAAGTTAGGGTAAGAGACTAAACACTACCAAGAATATGAATGGGAAAGATAAAGACCACTGAAGTTAGAGCTGGAGGAGATCAGGATGGTTCAGACAAGTTCCTCACTGTGCAGATGAAGAACTTAGGGTAAACAATTAGTCCACTGTTACCCAATTAACAAGGGTGAAAGCTGGGAATCTCCCAAATCCTAGCCCAGTATTTTTTTATGGTAATACCCTACCTCTTAAACAAACAACAGCTAAATACTGTCCTCCCCAAGTTAGGAGAACAAATGAGACAGATCCTAAGCTCTATAAAAGCTTGAGTGGTTCTACAGCATTCATTGAGTCAGTCCACCAGTCCATCAGCAATATGATTAAGTACTCCCTGTGTCCCAGGCTCTGTGCAAGGCCCTGTAGATTAAGTGATATAAGATGGCAATGGGAGGCCAAGGCAGGCAGATCACCTGAGGTCAGGAGTTCGATACCAGCCTAGCCAACATAGTGAAACCCCATCTCTACCAAAAATACAAAAATTAGCTGGGTGTGGTGGCATATGCTTGTAGTCCCAGCTACTCAGGAAGCTAAGGCAGGAGAATTGCTTGAACCCAGGAGGAGGAGGTTGCAGTGAGCTCAGATCATACCATTGCACTCCAGCCTGGGTGACAGAGTGAGACTCCATCTCAAAAAAAAAAAAAAAAAATGGCAATGGGACATGAAAAGGTACAGTGACTGGGGTGAGCCCAGTGAACCTGGGAACATCAGTACCCTACTGCTAGACTGCAGGTTTAGGAACGGACCGCACTGGTAGAGAAACACCTGGATCAGTCCTCAGGAACAAGATTTAAATTTCATCCTGAGATCAATGGGAAGCCATTGGAAGATTTTATGCAGGCGGGAAAATGATCCAGTTTAATGCAATGAAATCACTTTTAGGAACAGTCCAGAATTTAGTCCAATAAAGCATATCTTTTATTATGCATAAGTATATTATTAAAAGATGAAGCTGTCAAATATTTGTGATTCAAATTATGTACCCATTGAACAATTACAATTACATGGTTTCCTTTAGTTCTTTTTTAAATTATTCCACTAGCAGAGAATCCTAATATTATATTTTTATATTCTAGCATAGTAAATGGATCACCAATAAAGACTTGCTGAATTAAATGTAATTGAAGCTTTCTTATTCAAATATTAATTCATCTAGAAAACCATCAGAGAAATTTTTCACTTAAAGAAATTTACTATTTTGTAAGTGTAAGAATCCATTTATAATGCAGATAATAACATTTTTTCACATTTTTAAATTATGAGTTTTAAGATAACAGGCCTTTTTAATTGTTTAGGAATGGTTGTTAAAAAAAGAAAAGAAAAAGAAAGAAAAGTTACTCTTATCACCTATGTGAAATAAAAGAACTAGAAACTTTATCTGTAGAAAATCTGGCGAGATGCAATGACTCACACCTGTAATCCCAACACTCTGAGAAGCTGAGGCAGGAGGATCACTTGAGCTCAAGAGTTTAAGACTAGCCTGGGCAGCCTGTAATCCCAGCACTTTGGGAGGCCGAGAAGGGCGGATCACGAGGTCAGCAGATCGAGACCATCCTGGCTAACATGGTGAAACCCCCGTCTTTACTAAAAAATACAAAAAATTAGCCGGGCATAGTGGCGGGTGCCTGTAGTCCCAGCTACACGGGAGGCTGAGGCAGGAGAATGGCGTGAACCCGGGAGGCGGAGCTTGCAGTGAGCCGAGATCAGGCCACTGCACTCCAGCCTGGGCGAGAGAGCAAGACTCTGTCTCAAAAAAAAAAAAAAGAAAGAGAAAAGAAAGACTAGCCTGGGCAACATAGTGAGACCCTGTCTCTACAAAAAATAATAAAGTAGCTGGGCATGGTGGCAGGTGCCTATAATCTTAGCTACTCAGGAGGCTGAGGCAGGAAGATCACTTGATCCCAGGAATTTTGAGGTTGCAGTAAGCTATTATTGTGCCACTATACTCCAGTCTGAGCAACAGAGTGAGATTCTATCTCTAAAAAATAAAAAAAAGAAATAATTTTTTTAAAAAGTCCTTCAAGTATTAATAGATATGAAACAGAGATGCTTATTAGAACTGATAGAGATTGTCATGCCTAAAGTTTATAAACTCAAGCCTGTGTGATAGGTCTCCAATAAACCAGACATTTATTCCTCTCTTTCTGTTTTATCCATCAGACTCCTTCGGCCACATTTTTCTGTTTGTACCCGTTCCTGCAGCCTTTTGTCCTAAGTGTTTGATCAGGCTTGTCTTCCATCACCCTTATTTTTCCTGATTACTTTCTGAATCTTGCTCCTACCATACTTCTGAATCTAGCTCTCTACTATACTTCCTTGATTGAGAAACATATCTATTTCAAATGTTAACGTTTCTGACATCAAAATGACTCTTACAGTAGATATGTCCATTTACTCCAGTGATTATCTTATTTTTAAAAAAGCTGTTATTAAGTAATGGCAGCAGTTGAAATTGATGACGACTTCAAATAGAACAGGATACACAGTGATATGGCTGCTGTGGCAGTCTGCAGGGTGCAATCGGGGGTGTTGAGACTGTGGTTAAGGGTGTGTAAGCAGTGGCTCCCCTAAGGTTTGAACCACTTTCATCCCCCTGCTCCTCCCCCAAGTCACTCCACCCTCGCCCATCTCTGACAGATCTCACTCTGCCTCTGTAGCTAAACAGATCTGGAACAGGAGGTGGGGTAAGAGGAGACTCTGCCCTTTGATGGGAGGAAATTGCAAGTGTGCCCAATCACAGTGACCCTATCAGCATTTAAATCTTCATTCTGAAAACAAGAATGGGTTAAACAAAGTGGTTAAGGGAATGTCTTCCCTGCTTCCTCTTTCCTTGCCAACCTCCTGGGACAATGTGAAGATCAATGAGATAATCTCAATAAAAATCGTTTGTAATCCTAAAACAGTGCTCTTCAAACAGGCTAAACTCTTGGAGATCTTATTAAAATGCAGATTCTGATTCAGTAAGTGCTGTGGATTGAATGTTTGTGTGCCCCAAAAATTCATAGCTGAAATCCTCACCCCTTGTGCAATCATCTTTGGAGGTGGGGCATTTGGGAGATAATTAGGTCTTGACGGTGGAGCCCTCATTAATGGGATTACTACCCTTGTAAGAGGAGACATAAGAGAGTTTCTCTCTCTCTCTCTTTCTGCCATGTGAGGACACGATAAGAAGGCAGCCATCAGCAAACCAGGAAGAGAGCCCTCATCAGACACAGGATATGCCAGCACCTTGGTCTTGGACACCATGGTCCCAAGAATTGTGAGAAATAAATGTGCATTGTTTAAACTGCCCAGTCTGTGGGATTTTTTTCATAGAAGCCCAAGCTAAGACAGTAAGTCTAGGGTAGAACCTGAGTGAGATTCAGCATTTCTAACAAGCTTTTAGGTGATGCAGTTATTGCTGATCCAGGGACCACTTGGAGTAGCAAGGCTTGAAGGTAGAATTGCCAGATCTAGCACATAAAGATAATAGACAACAAATGGAACACACTTATACTAAAAAAAGGATTCATTGTTCACCTGAAATTCACATTTAATTGGCAACCATGTGTTTTATCTGGTGTTTTAAATGTCCCTATTAACATGTAAGATATTACCTTTTTCAGTCCACACACAAGCCTCAGGGAGCATGTTGCAATTTGGGGCGTTTTTTTCTTCACTGATACCCTTGATGTTTCCTTTAATGGGGCTTTTCTTATATTAAAAATAACAACAGCAATATGAGCTAGGAGTTCACATGGTTCAATTGTAACATCACCCACTAATGATACACAGGTTATGGACAAGGTTGAAGTCTTCTCAACAATGAATTGCATAGGCTTCACATGTGCATCAGGAGAGAATTTTAAGTTAGAAATATAGCACAGCCTTCACAATGCAGAATGTCATCCACACAAACCTCTGGTCTTTAATAGTGCCATTCTGATGCATGGCAAGGATGAATACTTTGCATCCTTGGTCAGCATTTGATTCAGTTAGTGTCTTAGCTCAAAAAATACCACAGATATAATAGACTAAACAACAGAAATTAATTTCTCATAGTTCTAGAGGCTGGGAAGTCCAAGATCAGGGTGCCAGCAGATTGGGTTCTCTTCCTGGCTTAGAGACAATGGCCTCCTTACTGTATCCTTAGAGAGACAGAGAGTCCTGGCTCCTTTCCCTTATAAGGGAACTAGTATGAGAAATCATCTACCCTCATGATCTCATTCAACCCTAATTACCTCCCAAAGGCCCTACCTCCAAGTACCATCACACTGAGGATTAGGGCTTCAACATGTGAATTTTGGTGGCACACAGACATTGTGTTCAGAATCACATCCTACTTATCGGAAGAGCTAATAAAGGATTTTTCTTAGAGTTCATGGCAGTGTCTGTCACTTGAGAAAGACAGCCTAGTCGTCTTCAGTGACCAGCAGGAAAGTGAGTTTGCAAGTGTAATTTCTACTCCTTCCATTTTTCACTTACCTAAGCAACTTCTCAGGGGTAAATGTGAGAAGACACAACAACATTCTGACTCCACTCAGACAAATAGGAACTGAAAGGAAGCTAGTAAGTTACAGAGGAAAATCGATAATAATCTAGAAGGCCAAATGGAAAAAAATTAAAGACTCATGGTGCAGGTTACAAATCTAGGCCTCCCAAAGTTCCTGGGGTGAACTGAGAGACCCTAGGAGGACATTTGCAGTCATCAGTCATCCCTGAGAAGGGCGTTCTGGGCAGTCGGTGGCCGGAATGAGCTGTCTGTACAGAAGCTAGAAAAGAATGATTAGATAGGAGGCAGGAAAGCATAGACTTGGAAGGAAATAAAGCTTTTATATGGTTAGCATATACAGGTTAGAACTTTGTCAGGCAGCAGCAAAAGAAAAAATAAAGCCCTAATGGTGTTCAAATAGGCCCGTACCTTTTTGCTCATAAAGAGGCAGATTCCTGTTTTTTTAGAACATAGCCATATTAAACTGCCTCACCTCTAACTTCTTGTGGCATTGTTTTCTCTTCACGCAGACCCTTTTTCCAAACCCAGAAGGATTAAAAAGAAAAAGAGTATGAGACAATGAGACAGGGCAGGAAAAATGAAAGCCGGTCTGAGAGCCAAGTCCCACCGGCACACGTGTTATCTGATAGGACATAAATTATTTCAGAGCCTTCAGAGGTCTTGAGTCAGTCATTTCCAGACTCCTCCCTCTCCCCCATAAAACTGACGAAACAGCTTTCCGATGTTGCTCCTTGTAAGGCAGTGTTGAGCTTTCACTGTGTCCTTTCTTTAAAATGCTTTCTGGGAGGAGGCTATCAAGGAGCTGGCTGAGGGACAAAATTAATTGGACCCGTTGGAAACATGGCTTTTGCAGGGAGCCCCTGCTGTTTTTCAAGGCACCCGATCCTGACAGAAATATTGTGTCCCCAAGGAAATCCTTCCTGAGGCCAGGAGGTAAACACAGTAAATTTTAAGAAATAGGAAAAGTAGAAAAATCTAGAAAATAGATCCGTCACTCTCACCACAGAGTGTGGATTGACTAACCAACGAAAACAGCAAGTCATGACTGGGTAAGTCTAAACAGATGGAAGGAGATGGAATGATGCATGATGATGGCAAATCTGTCAAAGATAGTGACTTGGCGGTCTTCAGGACAATATTGTTTTAACCTAATTGTGGGGTGTGCCCCAAAGCACTCTGGCTGCATTTTAAAGAACTGTAAAATATCCAATATATACCAAGTCAAACACCTTGGAAAGGTGGGTGTATTCATCCATTCTCACACTGCTATAAAGAAATAACTGACAGTGGGTAATTTATAAAGAAAAGAGGTTTAATTGGCTCACAGTTCCACAGGCTGTATAGGAAGCATGGCTGGGGAGGCCTCAGGAAACTTACAACCATGGTGGAAGGCGAAGGGAAAGCAGGCATGTCTTATGCAGCTGGAGCAGGAGGAAGAGAGGGAAGGGGGTGGTGCCACACACTTTTAAGCAACCAGCCCTCGAGAGAACTCTATCATGAGAACAAAACCAAAGGGGAAACCCACCCCCGTGATCCAATCACCTCCCACCATCACCCATCTCCAACATTGAAGATTAAAATTTGACATGAGATTTGAACACAAATCCAAACCATATCAGTGAGAATTCTGTCTTAGGAAAGAACTGGCTACTGTCAAGCTAGGTGTTCTAAAATGCCCACTTCCCTTCTTCAGACACACTTGAAGAGAGAGGACCCCATAAAGTCTTCCTGACTGTCCTGGCAGGGAGGAAGCTGTGTGAACCTCTTGCAAATGGAAAAAAAAAAAAAAAAGTTAGGCAGAGCTGACGGCAAATAGGAAGAAGGGAGCATGTTGCTTGTTCACAACACGGCATTCCTGAAAAACTGGCTCATGAGTCTTTTTCCTTTCTGGTCTGTAGTTTGCTAACTGCAGGTCTACTAAGAAAGAATGGGTTTGGGGAGTTCCTGCCAATGAATTCAGAGGCCAAGTCAAAGAATTTTGCTCCTGCTTACTGCTGCAATCAATGAGCTACGTGTTCTCCAAAAGCATCCCCAAACCATTTCCTGCCTCACATTCTCCAACTGGAAAAGAGCCACAGCAAATTCTTTTTCTGAACATGAATTCAGGCTTTAAAATTTCAGATTCTGCTACTGTCAGCCACTCATAAGAAATTAGTTTGGCAATTTGGGGAGTCATGTTAACAACTTAATTTTCATAAGAGTACATTGAAATTGCATAGTAAATAATTATATAAGGTAGCTAAATGACTTGTCCATGGTCACACTGCTGGGTCCCAGAGAGATCACAGGTGACCCAGTCATACATAGCCCTTATGTGCCTGACCATATTTTGACGTCAGATCTCATGAAGTCCCTAGTGCCTCAGACAACCCTAGCTTAACGGTCTTCAAGAATTTATAAATACACTTAAAGCAGAAGGTCACAGTTTGCGTTGAATAATCCAACTTTCCATCCAAGAAAAATGGAAAGGGAAAAAAAGTAATTCTTATCAAGAACTTTAGTAAAGTTATAACTAAAACTTAAATTTTTAACATTGTGGTTAAATATACCAAACATAAAAACATATGCCATTGTACAATGAATAGTTTTGTGGCATTAAGTACAGTCACATGGTTGTGCAACCATCACCACCATCCATCCACAGAACTTTTTTATCTTCCTAAACTGAAACTCTTTACCCATTAAACATAAATTCCCCTCTCCTCTACCCCCAGGCCCTGCTGACCACCATTCTATTTTCAGTCTCTTTGAATTTGCCTATTTTAGGTACCTCATATAAGTGGAATCATAAAATATTTGTCCTTTTGTGACTGTCTTATTTCTTACTATGATGCCCTCAAGGTTCATCTATGTGGTATCACATGTCAGAATTTTCTTCCTTTTTAAGGCTGAATTATATTTCCACTGTATGTGTATACCACATTTTATTTCTCCATTCATCCATAAATGGACACCTTTCACCTTTTGGTTATTATGAATAATGGTACTGTGAGCAGAGGTATACAAATATCTGCTCAAGTCCTTGCCTTTCATTCTTTGGGATATCCCAAAGATATCTGTATACTTCTCTTCACAGTACCATTACTCATATATATAATAATGAGATTTGAAAGCCAATAAGTCTGAGAAATAAGGCACTAGCAAGGAAGGTTAGCCTGGTGGTGCTTAGTAGAGGTATCATGAATCCAAGTAGCAGCTGTAATAATAATATATGTATTATTCATATATATAATAATGGTACTATGAACATTGGTTCTTGGTACTTTGGGTGTATATATATGCAATTGCTGGATCATATGGTAATTCTATTTTTAATTTTTTTTTTTTGAGACAGAGTTTAGCTCTTGTTGCCCAGGCTGGAGTGCAATGGCCACGATCTCGGCTCACTGCAACCTCCGCCTCCCAGGTTCAAGTGATTCTCCTGTCTCAGCCTCCCAAGTAGCTGGAATTACAGGCATGCACCACCACGCCTGGCTAATTTTGTATTTTTAGTAGAGACAGGGTTTCTCCATGTTGGTCAGGCTGGTTTCGAACTTGACCTCAGGTGATCCACCCTCCTCAGCCTCCCAAAGTGCCGGGATTATAGGCATGAGCCACCACACCCGGCCCTGTTTTTAATTTTTTGAGGAATTGCCATACAGTTTTCTGCAGCAACTACACCATTTCACATTCCCAAGAGAAGTGAACAGGGTTCCAATCTCTCCACACCTTTACCAACACTTGTTATTTTTTGTTTATTTTAAATTATAGCCATCCTAATATGTGGGAATTTTAAAACTTAGATTTTTAAGAAATCTTCTGGAAGAGGTTGCTGATACCATAGGCTTGCAGTCCCTTATTTGAGACCCTTGAAACCACATGTGTTTCAGAATCCACAACTTTTTAGATTTCGGAAAATGACCACAGTGAATATGCTATATATGACATCGTACTTCCAATGGGTTCTGGGGTTGCAATCCACAATCAAACATATTAGTATTTCTGCAGCAAAATGTATTAAAATTCACACTGAGTGAGATAAATGAGGACTATAATTAACCTTGTTTCAGACGCGATGAAGTTTTGCTAACAAGAAGATTGAAGAAAAAAATGGGGGGTCTTGAATTTTGGCACTGCATGTAGGGATTTATATCTACTTAGCTGAGTAAAAGTCTTAAGCCTGCTTAACATGAATGAATAGGTAGCTTAGAATTTGAAATTGCTATAGAGATGTGTATTGAGTAGAGCTCATTTGTGGCAACAAACATTACTGAAATTGCTTTCAGTTTACCCTTCTCACTGTGCCTTGAGGCAGTAGCAGTCAGGGGAAGAATCGTGCACCTAAGAAGAAGCCCAGGCCGGCACCCAAGCTCCCCATTTCTGCCTTTTCTCCTACTTGGATTCATGACACCCCCACTAAGCACCATCGGGCTAAACTTCCTTGCTAGTGCCTCACTTCTCAGACCTACTGGCTTTCAAATTTCATTAAATCTTGAGAGTCATGTGACCTATTCCCCCAATATGCAGTGCCTTACATCAAAACAGCTACCAGCATTAACATGATGATGAGAAATAGTAAACACATTCACATATCAACAGGGTCTTTCTGGAAGCATTGGTTTAACTGTCAGGAGTGATGCTGAATATTGAGAATAGTGGGGGCTGTGGTTGGCTGCTGGGAAACTTCTGTGGGGATGGTCGTGTTTAATATCTCTCAGATGACAAGAACTGTCAACTCTACCCACTGGGCTGGACGTATCAGCCCTCTCATCCCCCAAATTCTATAGGACTCTTCCACCCTGATCAGTTCTAATGTTTGGATGTAGTCAAGGACACTCACATTTACAATATGCAGTTAGACGCAAAGAAAAATAATTCTGTAAAACTGCCAAAGATTTAGTTCCTAGCCACGCTCTTGCAGAACAGAAGGCAACCAAAATGAGGAAGCTGTGCTTGGCTGTTCATGGATGCCACCCACTTGCCCAGGGCAAGCTGCATTGGCAAACCATGACGTCCCTGCTCAACTCTCCAGGTTATCCTCACTTCTGGCTTCTCCCAAGGCTGGATCCACCAGGTAAACTTGCATCCAGCCTTGGAACCTGGGCTCTCTGTGCCAAGATTCTCCTTCTATGTCTCCCAGGGATATGATGGTGCAAAAACAGGATGCTGTCATGTCAAAAAGCTGTGCAAAATCCAATAAAAGGAATAACATTGTGGGCTCAAAGAGATACCTATTCTTGCAGGACAGGAGTGTTATGTAAAGAAACCAAATGTGAGAGGCAAGAAATAAATGGGCTCATGAGGTCCTCATGCTGAGTGGGGCTTTCACAGACCCTTTCGGGGGGCCGCACAATGGACATCTATAGATTTAGATTCAGGACTTACCTCTGGAGTGACAAAATTACCATTTTTATTTTCAGCTATTTTAGATTTCAGTTTTCACAGTGTCTCCAGTCACCTTTTGAATACACCAAAAGGAGAAAAGGCTCTTGAGGACACGGATGCACTGTTACTTGTTTTTATTGTAAGCAGCTGAGCATCAGTAGGCACAGTTAGAGGCTGGATTTACTTGGCAGTCTCTTATTGTTCCTGGATGTTCAGACTCCCAGGGGTAGCATTCCCATGTAAGCTATTGCAGTGAGCTTCTGATAAATGAGTCTCAGCTAACCATGCAGTGCACACAGCATCTGAAAGAAACAAAGCTCGCCTCTGACTCAGCATAGGTACAGCTGCAGGAGTCATTTCCCAAAATGTAGAGGAGCAACACCAGAATCAACCGTCACCTCTCAGCTCTGGTGTCAGCAAAAGATGGGCTGCACCTGCTATTGTTTATTCCAATAGGCTGTAATAATTAGGTAGAGCTCACGGAGCCTGGCTCATATAATTGCCTGTTGGTAATAGTCAATCCAATGTCGTATTTTAGAAGTTACATCAGGAAAACAGTCTCAGGATCAAACGGGAATTTATTTGCATACCAGATATATTAAAAGGCAGGACAGAAGTTATGCTTTATGGCAAAAGAAAGAGGTATGAGTCCACGGCTTTTAAAAATTTCTATGAGGCCATTTTTTAGAGCAGTAAATACTTAGAGCTTCATGGAAAAGAATTTACAATGCACTCTGTGTGTTTTATTATTCATTATTTAGTGAGCATTGTGAAGTCGATTTTGTTCAAGATATGAAGACATGGAGCTTATTCTGGGACCTCTGATTTAAAATGAGTAAACCAATTCATACACAAACACATCAAGCATAGATTCAATACCTGAAAAATAGCTTAAATACCAAAGTTTCTCTGTGTAGTTCTTCTTTTAGAGGTTGATGGATAGAGCTTTTGGTTTCCAGAACTTGGAAAATCACTTGCAGGAAGGGAAGAATTTCAGGCATATGGATATTATACAAGAATATGTAAATAGGAATAATAAAATAGAGGAAAAGATGTTTTTTGAGCTTTCAAGCAACAACAGTAGAGCAAGTGAAAGAATAACAGTCAATAGCTTACCAACCAAAAAACAGTCCAGGACCAGATGGATTCACAGCTGAATTCTACCAGAGGTACAAGGAGGAGCTGGTACCATTCCTTCTGAAACTGTTCCAATCAATAGAAAAAGAGGGAATCCTCCCTAACTCATTTTATGAGGCCAGCATCATCCTGATACCAAAGCCTGGCAGAGACACAACCAAAAAATTTTAGACCAATATCCATGATGAACATTGATGCAAAAATCCTCAATAAAACACTGGCAAACTGAATCCAGCAGCACATCAAAAAGCTTATCCACCATGATCAAGTGGGCTTCATCCCTGGGATGCAAGGCTGGTTCAACATATGCAAATCAATAAATGTAATCCAGTATATAAACAGAACCAAAGACAAAAACCACATGATTATCTCAATAGATACAGAAAAGGCCTTTGACAAAATTCAACAACCCTTCATGCTAAAAACTCTCAATAAATTAGGTATTGATGGGACATATCTCAAAATAATAAGAGCTATCTATGACAGACCCACAGCCAATATCATACTGAATGGGCAAAAACTGGAAGCATTCCCTTTGAAAACTGGCACAAGACAGGGATGCCCTCTCTCACCACTCCTATTCAACATAGTGTTGGAAGTTCTGGCCAGGGCAATTAGGCAGGAGAAGGAAATAAACGGTATGCAATTAGGAAAAGAGGAAGTCAAATTGTCCCTGTTTGCAGATGACATGATTGTATATCTAGAAAACCCCATTGTCTCAGCCCAGAATCTCCTTAAGCTGATAAGCAACTTCAGCAAAGTCTCAGGATACAAAATCAATGTACAAAAATCACAAGCATTCTTATATACCAATAACAGACAAACAGAGAGCCAAATCATGAGTGAACTCCCATTCACAATTCCTTCAAAGAGAATAAAATACCTAGGAATCCAACTTACAAGGGATGTGAAGAACCTCTTCGAGGAGAACTACAAACCACTGCTCAATGAAATAAAAGAGGATACAAACAAATGGAAGAACATTCGATGCTCATGGGTAGGAAGAATCAATATCATGAAAATGGCCATACTGCCCAAGGTAATTTATAGATTCAATGCCATCCCCATCAAGCTACCAATGACTTGCTTCACAGAATTGGAAAAAACTACTTTAAAGTTCATATGGAACTAAAAAACAGCCCACATCACCAAGTCAATCCTAAGCCAAAAGAACAAAGCCAGAGGCATCACGCTACCTGACTTCAAACTATACTACAAGGCTAAAGTAACCAAAACAGCATGGTACTGGTACCAAAACAGAGATTTAGATCAATGGAACAGAACAGAGTCCTCAGAAATGATGCCACATATCTACAACCATCTGATCTTTGACAAACCTGACAAAAACAAGCAATGGGGAAAGGATTCCCTATTTAATAAATGGTGCTGGGAAAACTGGCTAGCCATATGTAGAAAGCTGAAACTGGATCCCTTCCTTACACCTTATACAAAAATTAATTCAAGATGGATTAAAGACTTACATGTTAGACCTAAAACCATAAAAACCCTAGAAGAAAACCTAGGCAATACCATTCAGGACATAGGCATGGAAAAGGACTTGATGTCTAAAACACCAAAAGCAATGGCAACAAAAGCCAAAATTGACAAATGGGATCTAATTAAAGAGCTTCTGCACAGCAAAAGAAACTACCATCAAAGTGAACAGGCAACCTACAAAATGGGAGAAAATTTTCGCAACCTGCTCATCTGACAAAGGGCTAATATCCAGAATCTACAATGAACTCAAACAAATTTACAAGAAAAAATCAAACAACCCCATCAAAAAGCGGGCAAAGAATATGAACAGACACTTCTCAAAAGAAGACATTTAGGCAGCCAAAAAATACATGAAAAAATGCTCATCATCACTGGCCATCAGAGAAATGCAAATCAAAACCACAGTGAGATTCCATCTCACACCAGTTAGAATGGCCATCATTAAAAAGTCAGGAAACAACAGGTGCTGGAGAGGATGTGGAGAAATAGGAACACTTTTACACTGTTGGTGGGACTGTAAACTAGTTCAACCATTGTGGAAGTCAGTGTGGCGATTCCTCAGGGATCTAGAGCTAGAAATACCATTTGACCCAGCCATCCCATTACTGGGTATATACCCAAAGGATTATAAATCATGCTGCTATAAAGACACATGCACACATGTTTATTGCGGCACTATTCACAATAGCAAAGACTTAGAACCAACCCAAATGTGCAACAACGATAGACTGGATTAAGAAAATGTGGCACGTATACACCATGGAATACTATGCAGCCATAAAAAGGATGAGTTCATATCCTTTGTAGGGACATGGATGAAACTGGAAACCATCATTCTCAGCAAACTATCACAAGGACAGAAAACCAAACACCGTATGTTCTCACTCATAGGTGGGAATTGAACAATGAGAACACATGCACACAGGAAGGGGACCATCACACTCCGGGGACTGTTTGGGGTAGGGGGAGGGGGGAGGTATAGCATTAGGAGATACACCTAATGCTAAATGACGAGTTAATGGGTGCAGCACACCAACATGGCACATAGATACATATGTAACAAACCTGCACATTGTGCACATGTACCCTAAAACTTAAAGTATAATAATAAAATTTAAAAAAAAAGAATAACAGTAATGGCAATTAGGTAGGGCTGTCCCAGGCCTGTAGAGGGCCAGAGCTGGATGTCCTGATTCCTCGTCAGACCCAATCTTCATCAATCCACTGTGGTGGCCCCGGCCCTTGAGGACCCTCTACAAGCTGTATCATCTGGGCCCCCTTGCCCACCAGCTTCCAGTTGGATCAGCCAATGGGAGGCTACAGCTGGAGGTCAAGAGGCAGGACTACAGGGGTCAGGGCATCCTCCCCCTCTCCTCTCCCTGATAGGTCTTGGTTTGGCAGTTACTGTGTCATTGGGTGCCTCTCTTTGGTATCAGTTCTTGTTCATTCCACTAACAACTTCTTACCCTTATCCACTGGGGCCCCCTCTCCTGTGGCCAGCCCCAGGGTGCTTCACCTCTCTGGGCTGGTCTCCTTTAACTTGTCCACACCTTTATAAATAGCATCTTCTTTAAACTCTCTTTATTACCCCTTTGAGTGTGCTGTCTGTTTCTTACCAGGACACAGACAAATATAGCACCTTGGTGGGAATTAGAAAAACGCACCCAGATGGGTACATGGGGGTTCATTATGTTATTGTCTTTACTTTTATATGTATCAAAGTTTTCTAAAATAAAAAGAGTACCAAAAAGAAAAGAAAAAGACACGTCTTTTGGTGGATGGTGCCCTGCAGGGGTGTAGCTTGATGACCACAGAAGTGAGGCTGGATTTCAACACCAACTCACTCCTGCAGCTTCAAGGGGTGAGTTTGTGCAGTGCACGAAATGCCCAACCAAACCTGGCAGCCTTACAAAAGGGTGGGCAGATCCCTGAAAGCTGGGAAATATCTTGAGGATAAAGTGGGGATAGGCCTGGGTCTTAAAGAGTATTTGAGACTTAAATGGGAAATTGCACTATGCAAGGAAAACCTGTAGGACAGGAAGGCATAGGATGGCTATAGGGAGTCGACTCTATAAGACAAGGAGGGTCCCTGGAGAGAGTATGAGAAAGAAGCGGGTGGAGACCCTTTGATTGCTGAGCTATAACATGTGGATTCTAGTTGATGATCCTCCAGGCAGTCTGGGGCAGTGTTTGGGCACTGGGGCTCCAGAGCTAGACTGGGAGTAAGTCATGGTTTTGCCAGCTATTAGCTCTGTAAATTTGCACATTTGCTTATTCTCACTAAGTCTCAGTTTTCTGTTTCATAAAACAAGGATAAAATACTCCCCATCTCCCAGATTTGCTGTTGGGCTGAATTTAAAGATGTGTGTCAAATGTTTACTGCAGTGCCTGGTAGTTATTGGACATTAGCTACTATCCTCAAAAGTTTTTAAAGAGAAGGATGATATGATGAAAGCAGTATTTTTTGAAAATTAATCATACAGCATGTGCAGGATGCTCTAGAGAGGGAAGAAGAGCATGGGGGGGTCACTTTGAGGCTGCAGGGGGGTGTCTCTCCAGTGAGAGAAATGGGAAATGGGAAAATAGAAGCAGGCATAAGAAGCTCTGTGAGAAGAAGAGGAAGAGGACTGGAAGATGGACAGATTGTGAGAGTAAGGAGTCAGAGAGGGCCCCAAGCACATTTCCAAGATCTTTAGCCTCTACTTATATAAATACCCCTAGGCAGCTTAGGCAGCTCACATCGAAGGACTGACAATTTTGACATTTTTGTACAAGTGAAAGAAATGTGAAACTCAGAATCATTTGATTTTACCCTTCTGTTTTACTGAACATTGGTAAATCTACCTAATTAAACCCAAGATTCTATTACAAAATAAAAGCCCTAATAGACACCTCAATCATTCCAGTAACCACTGCTTACTTCTGAAATGTCCCCAAAGCAGGTTTTTCATATCCAGAATTTCTGCTGATTAAGATCTGAGGTAGGGCCTCTGCAGTTGAGAATTGGCATCCTCACAGAGAACTCTCTTGGATAATATGTAATTTATAAACCCAGTTCTTACTACCCAAATTAGCAGAACTGAGGAAGGTATCAAATCCTTGACCTAAGCTAACATTTGGGATGGAGGGAGGAAAGAGTCATTAATGTTAAGTAGAGGTGATGTGGTTTGGCTGTGTCCCCTCCCAAATCCCATCTTGACTTGTAGTTCCATAATCCCCAGATGTCACGAGAGGGAACTGGTGGGAGGTAATTGAATCATGGGGGCTGTTACCCCATACTGCTCTTCTCATGATAGTGAGTTCTCACAACATCTGATGGTTTTACAAGGGGCATTTCCCCCTTTTGCTTGGCACTTCTCTTGCCTGCCACCATGTAAGATGTGCCTTTGCTCCTCCTCCACCTTGCACCATGATTGTGAGGTCTCTCCAGCTATGTGGAACTGTGAGTCTATTAAACCTCTTTTTCTTTCTAAATTACCCAGTCTCAGGTATGTATGCTTCAGTGTGAGAACAGACTAATACAAGTGGTTTCTTATAAGTCCCCAGTTTTGCATTTATTTGTAGGCAGACCTACCTAAGAACTCAGTGCCATTTTAAAAAAACTAGTCTGAGGCTATTTTAGCCACATCTTCATCTGAAAAAATGTATTCCATGTTTTCACTATTTGGCATTTTTTCCAGGAACTAGATCCAGTTTTTGCCAGGTGTCTTGGCTGACTGTCAGAGACAGTCATCTGGTTTTGCATGGCATCTCGTTTTATAGTTTCTGTGGCATCTCCCTGAGCTGTTCTCTCCCTCACTGTCTTGCAGATACTTGCCTGAGATCATGAATGATGGGCTCACCAACCAGATTAACAATCCCGAGGTGGATGTGGACATCACTCGGCCTGACACTTTCATCAGACAGCAGATTATGGCTCTCCGTGTGATGACCAACAAACTAAAAAATGCCTACAATGGCAATGATGTCAATTTCCAGGACACAAGTAAGAAAATCCTTCCCAGCACCAGAAATTTTCAGAGTAAAAAATGGTTTTAGAAGATGACGCCCTGACTTTCTTCAAGAGCAATATGCCCTTTTAATTTTTTCTCATTCTTCCTCAGGCTGTGATGCTTGTTATAGTCTTTTGGACACAGAGCTCTGATCCACAAAACATAGGATACGAATAAAATCAAATTCCACAACACAAGGAATAATTGCAATGGATTACATTCAGCCATACCAAAGCTAAAATTGAGTTGATTTGACATCTACCAGCTGATTCATTAATGACAAACAGCAAAGTAATTTTTTCACTTTCTCCTGTCCTCATTAGTATTCACATCTGACCCAAACTTCTGCCCTGTTCCCACCAAAAGAAGAAAGCTCAGCAGATTGCTTAGACAAGCCTGAGCTAGAATCCCTGTCTTCTTCTTTATTAATTAGAGTCTCTACAAATTACTCTACTTCCTAAGTCTCGGGTTCCTCTTCTATAGAATGGGAAGCACTCCTGCTTCAGAGGCTTTTAGAAGCTTCATTTGAGGAGCTATGATAGTGTCTGGTGGGTAGATGTAGCTGACTACATCATTTCCCTCTCTATCCAGCTATGCACATACACAACCCATAGACATTTGTACCTGAAATATTGAGAGAAATTATAAAATTCTAGTGCAATATTACACACAAATATTGAGAGAAATTATAAACTTCTAGTGCAATATTACACACAACTATTTCATCAAAGAAGCATCGAAAATGATTTGGAAGACTATTAAGTGAACATTGACATGAAACTATATATAGGTTTTGTCTGAATGGTTTCAAGATGAATAACTACAAAAAAAGTTTTTTCTGTCAGTGTTGCTTGTTGCTTTTTAAAAATATTACCCTTACAAAGAGAATTCCCAGGACAAGGATTCTTGACCATGAGATGTGAAGTTGCCAGTGATTCTGTAATTTGGTCACTGAATCATAAGATGATGCTTGTGTGCTTGGATTAATGAGATAGAAAGAAATGAGTTACAGATAGAAGACCTCAAGTCATTTTCAGTCATCGTCATCAGCCTACCAAGTTATCCCCTGCAGAAAATTTTTGTGCTGTATTCCATTTTAAAGAACTCAAAAAAATGATTTTCTAAACACAGAATAATTACCAACCCAATGAACGTTATTGCTGTAAAATTCCTCAAAATAATCCCATTATCTCTCCTCCTTCTACTAAACCCCTCCTTTCCTCTTCAGAAGAGAACATTACACAGGTTTCAGCCATTGTTGCTTCACACTTGTTAGCACTTAGCCTTACAGCTCTCATTTTATCCATTGTCTTCTCCATTAAATAAAATGCTCTGTTATCTAGAGAGTGGCTATTGGAATGAATAATTCAAGATACATAAGAATTAGTTGGCTTGGCTTTTTGCTTCTCACTCCTCTCTGACATAAACAGGTTATACACATATCAAGCTGTAAAGCTCAGGGAATGGCCAGAAGGCAGAGATCTTACTCCATTTCCCCTCAAAAGAAAATAAAATCAACAATTAAGAGGATCCCAAGCACCAAATGTGGCCCTCTATTTTAGGCTAGTGTCTGTCATACAAACCATTATCACATTTTATAACCATCAGCATCCTTATTGCTTTGAACATTTTTTTAAGTTACTCATCCCACCCCTTAATATTTGCATTTGTGATTCCTTTTCAAGAAGAGATGGGGCCATTATTTTTTCCAGCCAAAATCTCCTGTCATATTTGCTTCCCACATTTTTTAATATTCTAAATCATTTTAATAATATCTCTGTAAAGGTTGTATTACTTCTTGTTCATGACACCAGTGTTCAGAACAATTCCCTTAACAATTCTGATATCTCTGAATTTAATTAACAGGAATTTTCCCCTTTGTAAAGGCCACTAAAGATAAATCAGAGAAAATGTTAAAAACCTAGTATAGTGTATTGAAGTGATCTCATCTGGTATTTAGATGTCCCATTAAAAAAAGAAACTGTGCTCATTCTCTAATTGTGTCTCTCTCATTCAAGAGGACATTAGAAGAGTCCCGACATTGCCCCAGCTTTACTTAAGTAGCATCCAGCAGCTAAGGATGGCCCTGGTTTCTCATGAGCAGCTCAACAGGGCATCACCATTCAGACTAGCAGGGAGGAGTTTAGGGACATTGGTTGGAAATCACTGAGCAAGTGAGAGAAATAGCTAATGTCCTTACAAAGCTTCCAGTTTCCTGAGCCCTTCCAGGAACATCATTTCTCATAACAGATAGATATTATTACTCTCATTTTTATGGGTGAGGAAACGGAGCCTCAGTAAGTCTAACTGGCTTACCCTGGTACATTTAAATAACAAATGTCAGGGTATGTTCCAGGTTGCCTTGGCTGTAGGAACCATGTTTTTTCCATCAGGCATCATTGGCAGCACTGGGTTTGGTGTCCTCGAGCACTCTAGTGATTTGTCTTCACACACTCCCTCCAAGGTCAATATTGTCAACTGTATTTGTTTAAGTGAGGAAACTGCAAAAGTTGAGTAATTGCCCAAAGCACATTTATTTATTCAGCAAGTATTTGTTGAGCACTTGCTGTATGCCAGGGGCCACTGAAGGCCTTAGAAGTACAGAAATGAACAGGATTTACCAAATCTCTACCATCTCACAGATTGTGTTCTCAGTTTACATTCTTGAGAAGGAGATAAACAGTAAGCAAGTGAACAGGCACATAAATAATACCACCTCCAAGCAGTGAAAAGTACTTTCATAAAGCTAGTAATTGGCAGCCTGATCTGGGCCAGGTCTGAGTGTCAGCGTTTGTCAAACAAGAAGGAATCAAGCCGTGAGAAGTGGGAATAGGGAAGAAAGCAAGTTGGGCAGGAAGGGACAATGCCACCGTGGGTCGACATACTCCTTGGGTACCAGGGCCTTGGTTTCAAGCAGAGAATGGCCAATTATTTCTGTCAAGGGCCATATATTAAGTATGTTAATCTTCGAGGGCCACATCGTCTCTGCCACCACTACCCCACACTGCTGGTCTAACGTGATAATATGTATGTGAACAGGGGTAGTTGGATTCTAATAAAACTTCATATATGGACACTGAAACGTGAATTTCACATACACTTTTTACATGTCATAAAATATTATTCTTCACTTGATTTTTTTCAAACACTTAAAACTATAAAAACCGCCAGGTACAGTGGCACATGCCTATAGTCCCAGCTACTTAGGAGGCTAAGGCAGGAAGTTCACTTAGGCCCAGGAGTTTGGGGCTGCAGTGAGTTATGATGGTGCCACTAAACTCCAGCCTGGGCAACAGAGCCAGACCCTATGATTGATAGATTGATAGATAGATAGATAATAGATTTTATGGATATCTATAAAATATATTTTTTTATGTAAATAAACCATTTTGGAGTTATGGACCATACAAAAGCAAGCAGCAGGTCATAGCTTGTCAACTTCTGGTTTAAAGGAAGAAGCTGGCTGGGACAGAGTCCAACCTTGCTCTCAGGAGAACACAGGTGGGGGAAAAGGAGGCCAAAAGTCATATTGATAGAGACCTCTCACTACTATTGCTGCTGCTCCTCTCATTTCCTATTCTTAGAACTTGTTTTCCTCTTCTATATTTTTCTTTTAAAATCCTTTAAAAAGCATAGTATCTTCCTAGAGCAATGGCTCTAAGTATAAAAAGAGCAAAGCATGGAATTTCTTAAACTTAAGTACTGGCCAGAAGAAATGTCTTTCTAAGGCCAACAGGTAGGTGTGGCCTCCCCTGGAGTCTGGGGTTCACACATTCCTTGGGTGATGCCACCCAAGGAATATCTCGGGTATCAATTGATATTGTTCTTCAAACACCTGTTTCTGTACAGTCCCCCCCACTCATCACACCCCTGCCTATTAAAAACAATCCTGGGCCGGGCGCGGTGGCTCAAGCCTGTAATCCCAGCACTTTCGGAGGCCGAGGCGGGCGGATCACGAGGTCAGGAGAGCGAGACCATCCTGGCTAACACGGTGAAACCCCGTCTCTACGATTAGCCGGGCACGGTGGCAGGTGCCTGTACTCCCAGCTACTCGGGAGGCTGAGGCGGAGAATGGCGTGAACGCAGGAGGCGGAGCTTGCAGTGAGCCGAGATCGCTCCCCTGCAGTCCGGCCTGGGCGAAAGAGCGAGACTCCGTCTCAAAAAAAAAAAAATCCTGTCGGGTAGGGTGGGGGGACCATGGATGGGGAGATTTTGCCTCCCACCACCAGGCCCCATATCTGCTGAGCTCTGTTTCCACTCTTTCCTGGTTGGTGGTTGTGTTAGTCCATTTTCATACTACTATAAAGAACTGCCCGAGACTGGCTAATTTATAAAGGAAGGCGGTTGACTCACAGTTTAGCATGGCTGGGGAGGCCTCAGGAAAATTACAATCTCGGTGGAAGACGAAGGGGAAGCCAGGCACCTTCTTCACCAGGTGGCGGGAAAGAGAAGTGCTAAGCCATGGCGGGAAAAGCCCCTTATAAAACCATCAGATCTCGTGAGAACTTACTCGCTATCACGAGAACAGGATGGGAGAAACCACCCCCATGATTGAGTTACCTCCACCTGGCCTCTCCCGTGACACGTGGGGATTATAGGGATTACAATTCAAGATGAGATTTGGGTGGGGCCACAAAGCCTAAACATATCAGTGGTCTAACTTTGTTTTTCAATCTTTCCACACTAGGTGATGAATCCAGTGGCTCAGGGAGTGGCAGTGGGTGCATGGATGACGTGTGTCCCACGGAGTTTGAGTTTGTCACCACAGAGGCCCCCGCAGTGGATCCCGACCGGAGAGAGGTGGACTCTTCCGCAGCCCAGCGTGGCCACTCCCTGCTCTCCTGGTCTCTCACCTGCATTGTCCTGGCACTGCAGAAACTGTGCAGATAATCTTGGGTTTTTGGTCAGATGAAACTGCATTTTAGCTATTTGAATGGCCAACTCACTTCTTTTCTTACACTCTTGGACAATGGACCATGCCACAAAAACTTACCGTTTTCTATGAGAAGAGAGCAGTACTGCAATCTGCCTCCCTTTTTGTTTTCCCAAAGAGTACCGGGTGCCAGACTGAACTGCTTCCTCTTTCCTTCAGCTATCTGTGAGGACCTTGTTTATTCTAGAGAGAATTCTTACTCAAATCTTTCGTACCAGGAGATTTTCTTACCTTCATTTGCTTTTATGCTGCAGAAGTAAAGGAATCTCACGTTGTGAGGGTTTTTTTCTCATTTAAAATAAAAAAGGAAGAAAGAAAATAATTTTCCTTGTAAAATCGGGCCAAACCCCAAGACAGCTGCATTTTCAACAAAAAAGCAAACAGAGAAAAATAAATGAATTTTAACGCTGTAAGTTCAGCATTGACAGCCAACTCCCAGTGTAAGCTTTTTTGTGACAAATCCAGGTTTACAAAATGCTTATGGGGAGAAAGCTTAAAGTTTGTTCTAAATGTAGTGAAAATGCACTGTTGTCTTGGAGGTATCATCTTGCACTCTAACCAAACAACACCAAATTAATCTGGAGGTACTGATACTAAATTTGGAATCCTGTCTTTAATATGAGAACAAAAATTACTACAACTCAGCACCTCTCTCTCACCCTGCCCAATTTCAATTTAGTAATGGCACCATTTTTCTTAATTCCCTTAATGTCTGTCCGCTGTATCCAATTGGCACAGATTTTCCCCTTCATCTTCAATTACTAGTAGCTACCCCCATCAATTCACCTTCCTCAAGAGTCTCAATTGAAAATAACCTTTGATGATACAATCTCTGCTTTTGCCACAGGTTTGACATTAACTAGATATTTCTGCCCCTGTGCTCATTACCCTCCCAAAACAATAGTTTTTTTTTTTTTAATGAATTGATACACAATTAGATCCATTCCTGAGTTTTCATTTTTAACTATTTACTTTGTGTCAGTTGGTTTCTGCATCACAAGGGCATTCTCTTACAAAATAACTCACAACAGAAAAAAATGTCAAGACAAAAAAATATATATATATAGTATTGACATGGAGATTTCTTTCACTTTTTTAGTCTTAGTATGATCATCTATTTTTATATCTATATATATATAAATCACAGATTTTAACTTCTTAATTCCAAGCTCAGGGTTGACACACCTTTGTAAGAAAATGTTTTGTCAACCAGCTCTTCTTGTTTTGTGCTGCTCAAAGAAGGGATTCCTCAGTGATCTGTGAGCACCAAGAATCAAGAAAGAGAACTTTTTATGTATCTAACTGTCCATTTATTAAAAGTTTGCCAGGGCACACCCTTCTGCATGAGTGTGCTTCAGCCTGGGTGCTCCAGACTACACCAAACTCATGGGATGAGCCATGGGTGTGCAGGGCTTTACCGGTGATGGAAACTGTATGTGTAAAGAATGTTATTCATGAAAAACCATTGCTTTCATGTAAAACACCTTCGGCCTAGGATTCCTGCCTGGCACTTGGATACATTACCTAACTCAATAGGCCAATTTAGAGCCACAGCCTAACCTGTTCACCAAGTATGCCAAAGCCAGGCCTTATGCTCCCCCTGACAGAGAGAAGCAAAATAAACCAAACTGGGGCTTTATGAATACAGTTGGCTATCCATATGTTTCTTGGTTTTTATGATGCATCTGGAGTAGGGAAAAGTAATGTTTCAAGACACCATAGTATGCCAGTTACATTTTAATTAACTCATCGACAGTATTGACACATAAATGGTATTTTTCAATCTCTGTTCTCATCAAAATTAAAATTAGCTATTGATTTAGTCATCACATTTAAGTAGAACACATGTGGCACAATAGTATTAAGTATATTTGAGCACTTTTGCAAGACAGAAAGTATTTACAAGCATCTATTGCTACTTTATGCCTAATGAAATATAAAACGTAGGATGATGAGAGACTTTGTGGCATTCTTTCATTTAAACCTTTATGAAATTAACCATCTAGTTCATCATTACATACTTCTAGAAAACCATCCATTTCACTGCCCACATTTTGGCTTCCTACCACAAATTCCACATAAGACTTCTCTATGAAGGACCAGTCATTTACATTGCTCATTTCATTCTGTGTTCAGAAGTCAGTATTGTCTTTCTCCAATAATTAAAGTGCAATACAAATTAAATCAACCTTGATTTTCCAGACTATTTGAATAATAACTTGTTTTATGGCTTTAAACTCCAAGTCTTTCCTTTTTAAAATATTTCTGCATTCTCTTTTATGAAATAGATCAGGATGCCTTGTTTTTCCTATGCTTTCACCCCCAAAAGGTTTTGTGCATGTGTATGAATACACATAATATTAATGAATGTGAACCCATGTTCTATACGCACTAAACACACAGATAATATATAAACGCCTGCTTCATTTGTTTCAACACCTTCATTATCAATATGACTCATATTGATGAGATATAGTGATGCATAATGAGCCAGGCAGAGAGCTGAAATGATATCAGTTAATGATGTCACAGTGTTAGCACCCCGCATGGATGTGGTCAAAATGTCATTCAAGTTGTACTTCCTAGTTTTTATCATCATACTACTAAATCATATGATTTTCAGACTAATTTAACACGAGAAATGTTTTGGCCCTAAAGGATTTCACTTAACCTAGTTACCCTATTTCAGTAAGTATTTTGGAATTCAACTCTCAAATTTTTCTCATTTCAGCATAGTGATAGGGGATGCAATGAGGCTTCATTATTTTTTATAACCTGCCCCTCATTTGCTCTGATGTTCCCTAATTCTGTAATCATATCATAACTTTTGTTATGAATAGAGAGGAATGGGCTCACTGAAACCCGACACTAGAAATTGGTGGGTGATGCTCATAACTGCAAACACTTAGCTTATTGAAGTGCCTCTATTTACATGTTCTTTAGTTATAATATGTATTTTTCTAACAGAAATACACGTCTGTAATTGGTATATATTATACTTTGTATGTGTCACAACAAAAGCTAAAGAGGCTAAAGTCTTTAGCAGAGAAGAATGAATTACAAATTTACCAATAAGAGCTCTGTTTATGGTTCTGTATTGAAGGACAACCATGACAACCTTCTGTCATTTTCACGAAGGCCAAGTTGGTACTTTGATTATAGCCATCGTAGAACATTAGCACTAGAAATCTGTCTCCCTTACAATGACTTACCTAGCTAGCATTAAGTAACTTGTATCACCTGCTTTAAATGTAAGGGATAGAAAATACTATTTTGTCTACACTGAAAAACACTATTATTCATTGATAAGTAGTAATAATTATAAAAGTAACATTCTTTAAAGCAAACACATTGAAAATATTATTACAGGCAGAACCCTGATTCTTAATTTATATTCCCTGCTGCAGACATTAGCCTTCTTTAATTCTTTTGCCATTACATACATGTTTCGGCTACAGACTGAACACCAACTAAAGTCCCTAAGGAGGAAAAAAACAACATATTCCTGAGATGTGATTCTTTTATTACTTCTTTTTGCAAAGCTAATTATCAAATGACTTGATTAAACGTAGAAGCATTAGCAAATGCAAGTTTTACCTAAAACTTGCAGAAATTTAAACACATTTCCATTTACTTACTAACAGACCTGATTTTTATTTAAAAACACAATTTAGCTTTGCCAGCAGAAGAGTAAAGGAAACCATAACTTATAAATTTGCAATGTGTTCTTCCTTGTTGGAGACATTAGCCAGTGTTTAGTTTTAGACCAACTTATACAAACAGAGTATTGATTTGTACGCATTCTGGAGACTTACTATATCATGGTTTGCTATGGCACGGACTCAGCTTAGCATGGGGACATTTTGAACTTCATTCAAAGTTGAGTAGTTACTGGAAGCTTTGACATTGCCTTGTAATGAGGTACTTCCAAGAAAAGACCCCTAACAATGGCATAATAGTGAGGTCTCTCTGTGCATATACATAATATATATGCAGGATAAATGTGTGCACCAATCAAATCTAAAATTTTATGTGACTGTCAAATGAATATTATTTGGGTTAAGATTTTTCATTTCTGATTTGGATAGAAAATTGCTATTAATCTTGTATTAAAATAGTTTTTAAAAATCTACCAGTGCCCTTTCTGCATTTTCTTAATTATTGTCATAGTCTAAATTTCAGAGCCATGGAATTTTTTGTTTGAGACATTTTTAGAAGCTTCAATATTAAAAAACAACAACAAACCCCCTATATTAAAACAGTGCCACTCTCCAAAGTATACTCAGCATCTGAAATCAGGAACTATTTGAACTTTAGAACATTTAGAGCTTCCCAAATGTGTATGGAAAATACTGTAGCTCTATTCTTTTGTACTGATTTCTTCTCCGAGGATAAATTCAGTGACTTGAAAACTGATGTCAATACTTTATAAATGAGGTCAGAAAATAAGATCAAATGTGAAAAGACTAATAATTTCCCAATTTAGCCAATTGCATTGATTTTTATACTTCTAAAATGTTTCCATCCTCTCAGGCATGCTAAATATTGTATAACCTGCTCAAGATTTATTTCACAAATATTTATTGAACTCTTATTCTCTACAAACCCTGCTCTAGGGGATTTATCACTGGCTGTGAAAAACCACCAGTTGAAAATTATTCATTCCTTAATGCAGCTAACCATAATTATTACAGATAAATAATTTATTTCAAGAATGATCTTATAAATAAAGGAACCCATACAAACAAAGATACCAAGAATACAGCATTTAACTGTAAGAAATACTGTGATTTAGCTTAACATTATTACTATTTTGGTTTTTACTGAGAAAACTGACTATTACAAAACAATTAAGGAACGTTAGAAGAATTCCATCTACAAGATCAAAATATAACAGATTTTATTTGGAAGTAACAAACCAATTTATTGGGAAGGAAAAACATCCAAGTGGTTTTAGAAAAATAAGTGAAACCAGACACTTTTATCAGGTAACAACAATATTTATTTTAATTTGCTCTTTGGATAAGCGGACAGGGATATAGTTAAAGTATATGCACAAATGTGGTAACAAAATTACATTGATTTAAAAAATCCAACTTGTAAAATAGTGGCAATGAGGGATAAAGTGTTTTTGTATCTTGAGAGCTAGAAAGATGCAGCCACAAATTTAAGTCTGTTTAAATAGACGTTGACAACTGATTTAGTGCAGACACATTCCCATTCCATAGACACATTTATTTGCTGGTGTAAACATGTGGCCAAACATATTCTGCTGGCTCATAAATAGGGTATGCAGCAAAGCCAGGAGGAATTAGATGCCTGCCTTTATAGCCTGCTTAAGGAGCACAAGCTCATGTACACCTTGAAGCATAAAGCAAAACGAGAAATTGGGAAAATGGGACTTTTACCCTGTGAATGCTCAATTTTGGAGAAGAGAAAGAAGGATTACAAACTGGATTCAAGAGAGTAGAAGAATATTTACCTCGAATAAAGCCACCTTCCCTTTAATAACAACAAGCATCTGTGGACTTTTTTAATTAGAACAAAATTACTGACCTCAGCAATTATTCACTTTTTCAAAAGATATATAATGAGAACTCATCCCATGCCAAACACAGTTCTGGGCGCAAGAGCAAGACACTAAAATTTCCGCCCTCTCCCTTTAGTGAGGAAGAGACAGACAACATGTAAGCCAATAAATGAACACGAAGATTCAGAAAATGAAAGGCGCCATGAAGGAATGAAACAGGAAATGGGATAGCGACCAGGAAGGAAACTCTCCTTCAGGTTAGTGGTCCAGGATGGCTTGGGGTGATGGAGCTATGATGAATGACAGGGAAAGAGACAACCGTGAGCAGAGCCAGGGATAGAAATTTCCAAGCAGAGAAAGTGCAAATGCAGAGATCTCAGTTCAGGAATGACCCGTACTTCAGCGTGACTGCAGAGTGAGGTGCTGAGCGGTGAGATGGTTGAAGAGCTGACTTTGGGAATGATCCACTTTTTTCAAAAGACAGATAATGAGAAATTATCCCATGCCAAACATGGCCCTGCGTGCAAGAGCAAGACGCTAAAATTGGGGCAGCCATGTTAAGCCTAATGGCCAAAGCTATGGTCTTATCCCCTGGTGAAGCCAGAACCCTAGTGGGACACAGCAGCCCTGCTGGTCGCACTTACTAACATTTTTTTTTTTTTTTTTGGGTGGGCGGGGCGGACGGAGTCTCACTCTGTCGGAGTCTCTCGCTCTGTCGCCCAGGCTGGAGTGCAGTGGCGCCGTCTTGGCTCACTGCAACCTCCGCCTCCGGGGTTCAAGCGATTCTCCTGCCTCTCAGCCTCCCTAGTAGCTGGGATTACAGGCGCCCGCCACCACGCCCGGCTAATTTTTTTTATTTTTAGTAGAGACGGAGTTTCACCACGTTGGCCAGGCTGGTCTCGAATTCCTGACGTCGTGATGCGCCCGCCTCAGCCTCCCGAAGTGCTGGGATTACAGGCGTGAGCCACCATGCCCAGCCGTATTTCATCTTTATAGCATCTCTATGATATAAACATAATAATGCCCATTTTATACTGAATAAAATGAGACACAGTGAAATTAATAACTCACCCAATCACACTAAGAAGGTCATGATATGAACCTTGATCTGTAAGAACTGGACAGAAAAATGAAGGTATTAATATGTAAGAATAATTTTGTTTTTGTTGTTACAAATTCAATTATCCAAGCGTGCTCTCAGTATTGACAAGTGTGCAAATTGGCAACAAGTGTGAAAACAGGAATCCACAGATTTCTATTCGCATAAAGGATATATGTGAAATTTTAATTCTGAGATGGAGGTGCTTCGTGTATTACATTTTTTTCAAAATTAAAATCCTAAGTAAATAACTGGGGACTCTGGGTTCTTATGTAGTTTTGAACTTACAGCCACCATGAAGCAAAGCATGATCCCTAAGACAGAAACACGCATCAAGCCTGCTTCCCCTTGTTTGTCAACTCGGCTTAGACACCATATTCACAGGAAGCAAATTAGATACGAAATTCACAGGGCTTAGCCCAACTCCCAGTGACTCTCCTGTATATTAGCCATCTGTAATTTAACTCTTCTGATGGTCGAGTGGACCTAAAATACAAATCAAAACAGCTCAACAATTACCCAACTCAGATAACTAGTTTGGCTGCTTTGTAGACTAAACTGACTGTTAAAACATCTTATAAAGTACCGTGACATTGAACACCCAGCCCAATCAAAGTCCTAGTGAGGGTTTCCTTAGTTAAAGTAAAGACTGCAGCATAGGGACCCCCTGTGCCTTTCATATTCCTGGAGTTAAAGCTACTTTCGTTGTTGGTTTCCACCTCATGCTTGCTTAAAAGGCATAGGCCATTGCCGTACTTGCCTGAGAGAATCAGGGGTATTGAGCACAGGTTGTGTCCTTCTTAAAAAGGTTCTCTAGGCCAGGCACGGTGGCTCACACCTGTAATCACAGCACTTTAGGAGACCCAGGCAGGTGGATCACAAGGTCAGGAGTTCAAGACCAGCCTGGCCAATATGGTGAAACCCTGTCTCTACTAAAAATATAAAAATTAGCTGGGCATGGTGGTGGGTGCCTGTAGTCCCAGCTACTCGAGAGGCTGAGGCAGGAAAATTGCTTGAACATGGGAGGCAGAGGTTGCAGTGAGCCAAGATCGTACCACTGCACTCCAGCCTGGGTGACAGAGTGAGATTCTATCTGAAAAAAAAAAAAAAAAAAAACATTCTCTAGATGAGGAGTCCCCAACCTTTTTGACACCAGGGACCAGTTTCATGGAAGACAGTCTTTCCATGAACTACGATTAGAGAGGTAATGGTTTCAGGATGATTCAAGTGCATTACACTTATTGTGCACTTTCTTTCTATTATTATTACATTGTAATATATAATGAAATAATTATACAACTCACCATAATGTAGAATCTGGGAGCTCTGAGCTTGCTTTCCTGCAAGGAGACAGTCCCATCTGGGGGTGATGAGAGACAGTGACAGATCATCAGGCAGTAGATTCTCATGAGGTGTGTGCAACCTAAATCCCTCACTTGTGCAGTTCACAATAGGGTTTGTGCTCCTGTGAGAATCTAATGCCACTGCTGATCTGACAGAAGGCAGAGCTCAGGTGGTAATGCTCACTCACCTGCCACTCACCTCCTGCTGTGCGGCCGAGTTCCTAACGAGCCACAGACCAGTACCAGTCTGTGGCCAGTGGGATGAGGACCCCTGCTCTAGACATTTCATAAAGGTGATGATCACGTTAGGGAAAGGTTTGTTACAAAGCTGTTTATTTCTGTTTCTTGATAAAACGTGCCTTATATTTGCATAAACCATTTCATCCTAAAGGGAGCTTTCAAATTCATTTTCTTTCATAATCTTCACTACATCTCCACGAAGTAGGCAGGAGCTACAGTCCTTGTGGTACAGATCAGAGAAGCTACACAGTGGAGCCAAGATCTTCTCACCTTATTTTTGTTTATTCTCTCCTTTTCTTCTTCTTCTGTCCTTTACCCCCAGCCCACCCCAACTGTAAGGACTTGAATGTAAATCATTCTTGTTCCTACCAACCTCTTACTAGGTTATGGAACCAGCCCAGTAGTTCAGCTGCAGGGACCCAGTCACTAGTTCTCAAGCTGAGCCTGGTAGAATGATACCCCAACAGTCTTCTGATTCATCTCCACTTCTGAATCGTATATTGTGAGCTATTATATACTGAGTTTCCGTGTGTGAAAAAAACTAGAAGTCCCAAAATTATATTAAGCCCAAGAAATTTCACTCAAACAGTTTTATGAAAATCTTGTTAGTGACACAGGAATGATTGTATTGGTTTTTGTTTGTTTGAACTATTGCATATGAATTAGCGCATGAAGGCTATTTTTATACAGCAGAAGATTCTGTGATTGTGCTTGTGTTTGAACTTAAGGGTTTTTTTCAATGGAAAAGGAAAAATTTTACATTGAGTAATGCATTATTGGACAGAGAGCATGAGCCAGGAGAAATCGGCAAGCAAAAGGGCTTTCTCTAGGGAAGAACAGAGATTTCCTCCATATCTGAAATCTTCCTTCCCCTGGGGCAAGCCTTTGATCTTTCTCCTGTTTGTACCTCATGAACAAGGAGGGAGTGCTGTAGAATGGCACGGGGAGGGGCGGGGGGAGCAAAATTTAAAAAGAGGGAAAAACCAAAATCCAGTACTACTGACACATGTGATAAGTTTCCTATATATTCATTTGGCCATTTCTGAACCTCTACGGTAAAAGTCTCCTGTAATAGAAAGGGAAGGTTCCCTACAGATAATATAAAATAATGGTACTTAATGAAAAACTTAAAAAGAAATCACATAGGAACTCTGGTGTGTTGAATGAATACTCTTCTTCACTCACCATATGTAAATAAAACGTCCATATGTCCCAAATTGTCTCAGACAGTCCCCATTATGTCTGTTGTCCCAGTATTATTATTAACAGCACTCCTTTCACTCTCCACGGTGTCCTTGACTTGAATGATAAATTCTATGGTCACCCTAGTATAAATAATGGATATTCACATGATCAATTTACACTAATGTATATGACACCTAATAATTTTTCAAAACACCCACCCAGCTGAAGAAACTAACGGGTAATGTTATTCACCAGTGACTTTCCTATTTAAATCTCCCTGCCTACTTGTTATATTGAAAAACATCTGGAATCAGAATCAGGAATCCAAAAACAACTTAGACATTGCCGAGTATGCTAGATAATCCCAGTTCACAAATGCCCAGCTCTAAATACCAGCATGCTTTTATCTCAAAATAAGCCACACTTGAAACTTGATCCCAGGTGGTTGACCCCTTCTGCTTTTCAGCAATTTTGCTGGATATGTCAGTGAACAAAACCACTGAAAATGGGTGCCACCCCAGAAGTTGTATTTTGGTTCCATTTGCTGCTGCTAGAGGGTTGTAATTTGAGGCTTGTTTTCTTTACCTGCCAATCTTAGCAGTCCCACAACAACTTCAGCTAAATTGTTCTAAGTTGTTGATAAGTTGAAAATGCTCTGCTAACATTTTCTTTTGGTTTTGACTCACATCTATGATCAATTTCTTGAGCCCTGTTCCTGGGTTGGCCATCCATACCACAGGACATACGATATTCACATCAAGTAGTACCAATAATTTATTTACATTTAATTGCACTAAATGTAACCCCACCCCTTTCTCTCCCACTCAAATGAGCATACCAGAATGAAAGGAAGTGATGGGTATGAAATTACCATAAAACTCAAAATGAATCCACTCAAACTTACAGAAAGTCATTCACATATTTTACTAATTCAGTTATAAACTACTTGCAATACTTTCCAATTGATTCCTACATTGGATTTATGAGATCTTTGTGCTGTTCCACTTAACATGTGAAAGGATGTGTTCCAAAGAGAACAAAGTGTGATATAAAAAGTGCCACCTACTGATACCCGACATATAAAAAGGTACTTCTTAGATTGACAGCTACTGGAAGAAAGGAACTTACCCTTTGATCAAATCACTCAGCCCTTCAAAGGATACTCCAGGCTTGCTTTTGCAAGATTACCTATTCCTAAAGGTATTCTTTAAAGATCAGTTGGGCACAAATGTGTACACTTGTATTGTCTACAGGGTAGAGACAAAGATTTGTACTAGAATTTAAAATATTACCCCAAACTTTTAAAATCTAGCCAAAGATCTAAATGCAATTCATTTATTATTGTGCCCTGTACTGTGATACATGTTTAGAAAGATATATAATTGATCAAGACATACTCTCTCTGCTGAAGGAGAAAATAACACCACCTACCAAAAAGCAATAACAAAAGCAACACTAGTAATAAGAAATGACTAGGAAATATTCTAAGCCCTTGCCATGTATTAATTCATCTTATTCTAAAAATAAAACATTCTAAAAAAAAAAGTAGGTACTAGTGTTGTCCTAATTAGGCAGATAAGGAAATTGAAGCACAGATAAGTTAAATGACTACCTCAAGGTCCCACACAGCTAGAAATTAGCAGATAGAAAAATGCTGACATCGCCAAAGCTGAAAATACACTGTGGTTACCTGAAGAGGTGCACGATGTTTGGAATGAATAGAGACAAGTATTCCCTGCTCTGCAGTAGCGTAAAGGAAGGAGAGAGGTTACCTTTTGGAATAATGATCTAGTGTGGGCTCCAATGCAAACAAAGTGCATGAAAAATAGTCAATGATCGTCTCATTTTTATACATGCTGTTACTCTGTCAAGATTTTTTAAATTGTGTTTCCTCTATGTACCCTGGGGTCTGGGGAGAATGCATAGCTCTGACAAGATATATATAAAGCCATATGTACATGCACATAAATATACACGGGTTAGAATAATTGATCAAATGGAGACCTGGTTCCCATCCCCACTCCATACTCCAAAGGAACAAACTCGGCAAAATATTGAGTAGCAAAGTTCTTGTTCAATCTTAAGGTCCTGATGATATTAAGACAAACCATAGTGGCTTTGTGCTGACTGTTTATGAGATCATCTAACCTCTTGACTGAATTATAGCTTATAATCATACTCTCTCTGCTTATTACCCTGTGTACAACACTCCGTTATCTGCAGAACTGTCAGAAAATACCTTCCCAGCTGCTGAATTACCCTAATCACAATTTTTTTTCTTACCCAGCCCTGCTCTGGGCTGTGAGGCTCAGGGAAGGAGCAGAGGGGAGTGGAGAGTTCTGATGTTCCAGTGGCAACGAGAAGGTGCCTGACATTTCCTCCATGCTCTCAGCCAGCACGGTTACCATTCACTCTCCACTTTGCCCTAAGCCTTTATTAACCCAGTACGGAATATGGCAATTTCCTAAGCCATAGTCATTAAAGTAAATACCATTTCTCCCCATAAGGCTCCCTTTAGCTGCTGTGTTCTTCGTGCTTGTTTAGCTCATGATATTTCATGCCAAATATTTTAGAGACAGTGTTCAGAAATTACCAAGCAGCTAGACTGTGAAATGTGATGTTACCATCCATCGGGAAAAGGAGTCAGACTGCCGGGATGTTGTGTTCTGTATTTGCTTTACATTCATTATACGTTTCTTGCTGAGCCTGCTTTTCCACAAATATTGAAGACTGAGCTGACTAATGACTCTCTATTAACACCAACTCATGTTGGTGATTATGCATCTTTGGGAAGTACTTAATAAATACTATTAAAAGATTTTGCTTTACAGCGATGGCAATCATACCAGATGTGATATTGTGTTATTAGACAAAGGCAATCTTGAAAAGCTTTCAAGGTAACATTTGAAAAGTAATCCTTTATTAGGTTGCCTAGCAAGATGCCCCATAAGCATTTAAAACCTGTAAGACTGTTGAGCTCAGATAAAGAACGCATTACCAGATGGAGACGGTAATTACCCTGTCCCCGAACTCTAATTGTATTTACCCTGCCTTTTGCCTACAAAGTTGACAATACAGTATCTGGCTTTTCAACTGGAGCACACCATTTCATATTTCCTGCTGGTACACATATATTAATGAATGGGTGCTTTTATTAACAAAAGTGTAAGACAAGAATATTTCAGTCATGCTGTTACACCTACTGCCTGATATAGATCATAAAGGACAAGAATAAAATTTAATTTGCAATAACTCTTTGGAGCTACGGTAATAGTTGCCCAGGAGTTCTTTGTCAGAGCATCTTGGCTTTTCATTAAGTAGTCAGCCACTAAATTTTTTTTCAATTCTGGCAGACGCAGCCAGGGAACACTTTGGGAGCTCTATAAAAGGCACTCTCCTAATCTTCAAATCACTGGAAAGACTCTTTAGCATCTGTTAAAATATTTTTCCCTTCTAATCTGCCTGAAACTAATAGGGAGAAAATTCTGAGATGTTTCTTAATTAAGCAGTAAGAAATGGTGACGGGTGGTCTGCTCTGACTTAATCACAGTTGTAAAGCATGAAAAAGGGAAAAGAGTTAAGTACCCCTAAATCCTCAGGCATCTGACTTCCCCATGAATGTGCCTTATTGCTATTAGTAAGAAGTCTTTCCTCAGTTTGAATTAGGGAGATCCAAATGATGTGAAAAAAAACCCTCAAACTCAAGAAGAGGGCTGTGAGTGATGCAGGAAAAAAAAAGAAAAGAAAAGCAAAAAACACCCAGCAAAGCAAATTTCTCCCTTTGGCAAGAGGGGAGGAAAGAGTGATGAAGGCGCCAGTGCTAGGGCAAAGGGCTCTTGCTTCTGTGCAGTTATTGCTTGGCCTAGTAGCTTCTGAGTGTGGCCTGCAGCACTGCCTCCTTGACCAAGCAGGTAATGCAATTGCAGCAACTGCAAAGTATGAGGCAGCAAGGAAGGTGCTGGCTGCAACTAAGAAGCTTGAGCCAGCGCCACTTAAAGGGATTCCTGTGCAGTTCCAAGGCATTCATTCAGCATACGGCTGGTAAAGAAAACAGGTCTGAGAGCAAAAATCTCCTTCCCCAAAACCAGTTTGTAACCCCTTTCTTAAAATCACCATGAACGTGAGTACCTAAACCCTTAACCTACTTGCTAATCCCCATTTTCAAACTAGGACTTAGAGCCCCTACAAACTACTTACTAGCAAATCCTGAGAGCTTACCAGATAAGCATCTCAGGTAAACGTTCTATCTATTCAGACCATTGACCCAGGAGATTTTTCCTGCTGCGTTTATTAAAACCGAAGACAAAAAGTAAGAATTAATTCTGGAATAGCTTTTTACACCATTGTGTACACTTCTCACATCTGTGAAAAATTTATCCATGTCTTAGTTTGCATAATTGTATTGAATGATCTGTTAAGAACTGTTATAACAGCAAAAACAACAAAAAAATGCTCATTAGTTCTGCCATAATAATTGTCCATTTTTTCTGAAGATGATCAGAATATGCCACCCCAAAATATGCCACTTTCATATAAGAATTATTTTGAGCTGAAGACAATTGAGAAATATCAGACATAAGAGGAATTCTCCCTCCTCCCCATTTTTGCCTAAAAGTAGGGCATAAATTTCCCATTGTAAAGTTGACACAAATTTTTATTTGTAAAGGTGTTCACATCTTCCTTACTAGAAAGAGGAGAAGCTGTTATTTGCATAACAATCTTACCAAAAAACTCTTATCTACTATACATTTTTAGTCACCTTCCCACAATTTACCTCCTCTAGGAGCCACAATCCCCCTTTCCTTTATCTAGATCTCCAGAATTTATCACCCTCTGTTAGGATGGTATATAAGCTCTCAATTCTAAGCACCCCTCTGAGATACTCATCAGTGAGTTCTCCCTCATGTCCTACATATTCCATGTGCAAATAGGCTCTGGTTTTTTTTTCTTCTTTTAACCTGTCTTTTGTCAGTTTAATTCATAGGCCTGGCAATAAACCTAAGATGACAGAGGAAAAGTCTGTAGCTCCTTACTTATTCTTTTAAGAATTATATGAAATAAGTATGCCGTACTACCAACTCACTTCATGTTATTTATCATTTCATTTTCCTCCACAAAGAGGCTAAAATCTGGTGGTTTGAAAGACCTCATTAAGTATAGGAATTAAATATAGTACTGGTGTTTTTGGAATTCATTACTTGTAGATTTCATACTTGCTAATTCACCTACTCATTAAAATTCATTTTTATAGTGATTTGCAGACATGCATATGCACAGAGCAGTGACAAATTTAAGTCATTTGATGCCCACATTCTAGCTGAGGTTCAACAAGGTGATGCTCTGCCTTCTCATTTCAACTCTCATACTAAAGCTAGTGTTCTTTTCACAGTCTATTTAGTGCCATCTTTTTCTCCATTTTGTGCTTTCTGTTGATTTTGCTGTTTACAATGTCCCCCACTCAATCACAACTAGACCTCTCTAATACAATGTTTCCCTCTATATATGTGGCTTTCTGATGTCAACAGATGATTTGACCAGCTTTGGCCCTGCTCATAACTCTGAGGACTGAGAAAATTAATAACCTGGTGTGCCTTTAACTCTGTTCTAAGGAGTGAGAGGTAGTGACATGAGCTATATCCAAAAGAATACTTGGAAGCCTTCTTCTAGACTTTCGATGGCCTGGGAATTCCACTGATGTCACATATGCCTTTGTAGAGTAGAGGGAATTTAACTCTGATCTCAGTCAACACCGCCAGCAGGCATAGCTACATTATTTACCAGGTTCATTGAAAACGAAAACATGGGATGCCTTATGTAGGAAAAAGTACAGTTATAGGTGCTAAAATATAAACGTTTTTGCTGTCTTCTATGGTCTCTCTTCCTCAATTTGCCATGGTACTTTTTTTTTAACTTGCTATTTAATGCTGCTCTAAGAAAATTAAAATATTATCACACACTTTATTGTTCATGTTTTAATCAAGCACTGCCAGTTTTAAATGAAAATATATGTGCATTTAACAGAAATCCCTGAAATTACTCAATCCGTACTTCACAGTTTGTACATGAATATATATTTTGTTCTTATCAAAGCAGTGAAAACACTGCACAAAACTAAAGAGTTTTTATTTCATTTCTTAATACTCACAGATTCTACCAACATGCTCTATCTTTAGCCTACTGATTAGGAAGGAAGAAGTGAAAGGAAAAATAACTATGGGTTTTTCTATTTTTTCTTTTCTTTTTATGTCATTTTCAAGGTAAGTGGTTGACTAATACAGAAGTAATACAAGTGAGGAAATATATGAAAAGTTTCCTTAGTCATTTGTCTTACTTAGAATTGCCTTATTGCATTTGAAGCAAATTCTCATTCAAATGGAAACATGGTCCCTCTGTGTGTCAGCACTCCTGCTTAGTCATAGCTGTGACATATTTACTAATACTTTGAGTCTCACTGAACTCCCACACGATAGGTTCCCTGGAGTTTTGTGCTCATGGGACATTACAAATGTTACAAGTCAAAGAGGTGACAAGGAACAGCAGACATGTATATTTTGCACCTATCTTCTGCTCACATACATGTTGCATTGCCCCATCACATTTTATATACAAAGTACAAGTTCGAAGATAAAATTATCAAGAATTTCAAGATAATGACAATGGAGCATTGAAGAAAGTCCAAGGCCCTTCTGAGCATGAGACCCTGTGAAACTGTACAAGTAACACACCAATGAAGCTGGCCCTGGTACCCAGCCCAGGCTGGGCCACGCATCTGGAACCCATGTGTGGCTTCTAGAATTATTTATGGAAAACACTCACTAACCTAGAAAGGGTAATCTTGAAACAAGGAACTACTTCCCAGAGAATAATAAGCCCTTGCAATAGTGAATGTGGTCATTCAGCCTGGATTGGTTCCAGTTATCAAAAAGGAAGCTCTGGACCTAGAACTAGCTGAGCAAATTGCAGGAAGTCACTTAAAAAGGCACTGAGATGATCTCATGTTAAAAAAAAAAAAAGAAAGAAATCTGAAATCTGGATCTGAGTGAGATGCCACACAGATCAACTCAGCTCTGAAAAATACATACATCTTTAGAAAGAGATGAGCATCAGCAGGTGTTTCAAAATCAATGGTGCCCGTAGGGAATGATTTGAAGAAAAGAGGATTTCCAGTGTATAAAGTGAAAAACTGCTCAAAGCAGAAAGATTGAAGTTGGGTCAGGGTGATAAACAGAACAAGAGAAGGAGGAAGGAAAAGAGCCTGTTTTAGAAGCAGCCACACAAGTACCTTTGACAATGAGGGAGGATAGGGGATTTCACGTGAGGCGCTGTTATTTGAACTCTGTAGGTAAGAATGAGAGTTTAAACTTGAGAAAATGAGAGGAAGCAATTTCCAGAAACTGTGAGTGCAGGTAGTGAGAGGAGAACAACCAAATGGAGGATAATGCTGGTGGAAGGCTCTGAAAGGTGGATGGAAGGAAGAGTAAGAAAGCAGAGGACATGGTTATTAATTGATGGTTTGGCTTTGCAGATTTGATTATCCTTCCAAAATCATTTGTGCTTTTTAAATTTGAAATGGATTGCTACACATAGTTTTGTCTTGTGGCAAACAGACTCTAACGTGGTCCCTATGGTTCCTGCCTCCAGTTTCATGCCCCTGTGTGGTCCCTTACACTTGAGTGTGCATGGTGCCTGTCACTTACGTCTAACTGTATTAGTCCGTTCTCACACTGCTATGAAGAAGTACTTGAGACTGGGTAATTTACAAAGAAAAGAAATTTAATTGAATCACAGTTCTGCATGGCTGGGGAACCCTCAGGAAACTTATAATCATGGTGGAAAGCACCTCTGGTGGCAGGAGAGAGAATGAGTGCAAGCAGAGGAATGTCAGATGCTTATAAAACCATCAGATCTCATGAGACTCACTCATTATCATGAGAACAGTATGGGGGAAACTGCTCCCATGATGCAGTTGCCTTCATCTGATCCCATCCTTGACATGAGGCTATTGTGGACATTATAATTCCAGGTGAGATTTGGGTAGGGACACAGAGCCAAAACATATCAGGGAAGAATTCCTCAAGTGAAACCATATCACTAACCAACAGAAAATAGCAAAGGTAAAAGCAAGTACATGAGGTGTGTGAATTATGAAATTATGTTATATAAGATTGTGATATTTATCTTGCCAAAAGTTTCTCCCCCTTGCTAGCTTTAAAGAAACAAGCAAAAATGTTGGTAAGGCCCAGTAGCATCCAGATGACAACCATCAAGTAACTGAGGCCTTCAGTCAAACAGGCTACTGGAACCAAATGCTGCCAATAACCATGTGAGCTGGGAAGCAGACCCTTCCCCAGTCCAGCCTCTGATGAGACATCAGCCCTGGCTGCTGCCTTCATTGCAGCCTTGTGAGACCCTGAGCAGAAAATCCAGCTATTCTGTGCCTGGATTCCAGACCCACAGAAACTATGAGATAATAAATTTTTGTTGTTTTGCACCTTCAAGTTTCTGTCCATTTGTTACACAGCATCAATAACCAATACATGTGTACAGTACTTTATAAAGTTCAAGTTGACTTTTGGGTCATTTAACTTTCCTCCCCATTTTACCTTTTCTTCAAACCCTGCTTTCTTTCCCTGAAGGCATATAAAGTCCTAAATCAAGAGTCTAGTAAGAACCCAGCAAATCTTTCATTAATGCTTGAAACATAATCATAATATCTTTCAGAATTTTTTAAAAATTATATGATAGTGTATGAAGGGGAAGGAGAGGTTCTGTTAAATATTTTCAGGGGCAAAATGGAGGAGACAACTCATTTCTGTATACAGATTGAGTAACCCTTATTCAAAATGCTTGGGGTCAGGGACCAGGGCTCACACCTGTAATTCCAGCACTCTGGGAGGTTGAGGCAGGAGGACTTGAACTCGGGAGTTCAAAACCAGCCTGGGCAACATAGCAAGACCTCATATCTAGTAAAACTTAAAAAAAAAATAGCTGGGCATGGTGGTGTGTGCCTGTAGTCCCAGCTACTCAGGAGGCTGAGGTGGGAGGATCACTTGGGCACAAAAAGTTGAGGCTGCAATGAGCCATGATTGCGCCACTGCACTCTAGCCTGGGTGACAGAATGAGACCCTGTCACAGAAAAAAAAGAAAAAAAAGAAGAAAAGAAAAAAAGCTTAGGACAAGAAGTGTTTCAGATTTCAGATTTTTTCTAATTTTGGAAAACTTGCATATACATAATGAGATATCTCATGGTGGGGACCTAAGTCTAAACATGATATTCATTTATATTTCATAGACACCTTAAACACATAGTCTGTATGTCCAATAATAATTTTATACAATATGTTTAATATTTTTGAACATGAAACAAAGTTGGTATACACTGAACCATTTTACCCCCATTTGTGGGTGTGTTTGCATAGGAGAATCTGGGTATGTTCAGAAAAGATATATTGCAGCCAAAGGGGGATGGGAGCGTCTTTTTTCCTTGGGGTTGCTAAACAAACTATGTGTTGTGCACCTGCATTTTGGCTGCAACCTGTCACATGAGGTCAGGTGTGGAATTTTCCACTGGTAGCATCATGTCGGCACTCAAAAGGTTTCAGATTTTGGAGTATTTCAGATTTGGGATTTTTAGATTTGGGATGCTCCACCTGTTTAAAGCGTTCAAGTTGTGTAGTGCCTTTATACCTTAAGAATATTGTTTCTGTTTTCACACTAGGACTAATGAAATTCTCATAACTGAGGGCTAAACAGTAGAGACTGTCCTTCGTTCAAAAGTAATATAAGGGTTCCCAAAAGCTAAGGAGAACTAAGGTTACTTTTGATCTCATGTTTTTCCCTACACTCCTAGAAGCCAAGTCTAGCAAGACCTCGTCTCTACTAAAAATTAAAAAATTAGCTGGGCATGCTGGTATGTGCCCAGCTAATAATATTATTACATATTAAAACCACTTTTGGTAATCCAAGCACTTTGGGAGGCTGAGGTGGGCGGATCACGAGGTCAGGAGATCGAAACCATCCTGGATAACACGGTGAAACCCCATCTCTACTAAAAATACAAAAAATTAGCCGGGCATGGTGACGGGCGCCTGTAGTCCCAGCTACTCAGGAGGCTGAGGCAGGAGAATGGCGTGAACCTGGGAGGTGGGGCTTGCAGTCAGTCAAGATCATGCCACTGCACCCCAGCCTGGGTGACAGAGTAAGACTCGGTCTCAAAAAACAAAACAAAACAAAACAAAAAACACTTTTGTTTTCCCACTCTCTGAATCCAAAAACAAGCAAAAACACTTTACTCCATCTTTGTGGTTTTTTTGGTTCACAATAAATTACCAAACCATGAATGAAGAGACTGCCCAAAGTTGTCAGTGTTCCTTCTGTAATGACATAATGACATGACCAACTATATGTTACGTGCAAGAAATTTCCCTACCAATGAGTATGTGTGCTTCCTGGAAGGAGGCGCTACTGTTGATTATAGAAGGCAATGCAATCTTAGGTTTAATTTAGCTGCTAAGAAACTCAGAGCTAGATTCAGTGTCCAACTCTGTAACTAAACTGTGCTAGGAACAAAGTATTATTGATTCTTGTGTTCCTTCTGCTTTGTTGTTGTCCTTTTGGTGTTTTTAATTGTTCTCTGTTTTCCGTTTTATTTACATTCGTCAGCCAAAGCTTCTGAGGATAAGTAAGGCAAAAATTGCATGGAAACAAAACAGTCCTCTATTCCTTTTTATCATAAAAAAACATGAACTTCAGATTCACAAACATTAGTTCAGATTCAGTGAATGATCACTGATCCCCTTCTACATGCCAGCAACTTTTTTAATGTTTACATACATGTTATTAAGTCAATCCTTGCTTAGAAAAGGAATTTAGTCTCAGATCTCTGCATTTTAGTTCAGTGTTCTGTGTTCTTTCTGTTGTATTAATGGAGTTTCTCCTTGTAAGCTTGACAGGGTCTTCAAGATCATTTAATCCCAACACCTCCTTCCCCAGTTTTACAGATGGACAAAATAAAGCACCGAGAGGTCAGCTTGCTTACCCAAGATCCAGCTGCTAGCCAATGGAAAACTTGGGATTAGCTGTCCCCAATCTCCTGTCTCTGGGCCCACAATGTTGGCTCTCCCCAAGCTCTTTGTCTTTCCCTCCTCGCCATTTAATCCTTTCCATTTTCCTGACATCCAGGACCATGTTGTTGAATTCATTACCTTTGTCTTAACAATTTGGTGATCACTTCCGGCAGATGAGTTCCCAAACTAGTAGTTCCAGCTCCGAACTTCCTCTGGGGTGCCAATTTGCATCTTTAATTCCCTAAAGGTCACTGAATAAAATAATTTAAACTGTTATTATTTATTTATTCAATTATCCAAATAATACATAATAAGTGATTTCTATGTGCCAGCACTGTTCTGGGCATTGTATTCATGATGCTTACTTTATATGTGGGAGACAGACAATAAACAAAATGAATAAGGAAAGGGATAGGATGTTAGATAATGTTAAGTGTTAAAGGGAAATACAAATCAGAGAGAGGGATATGAAGTGCCAAGGTGGGGAGTTCAAATTGTACGCAGGGTGGTCAGGAAAGACCCCACCAAGAAGGTAGCTTTTGAGTAAAAGCATGAGAGAAGTAAGAGAGCAAGCATGCCTGTGTCAGGGAGAAAAGTATTCCAGAGAGAGGGAACAGTACGTGCAAAGGCCCTGAGACACAACATGCTATTGAGGAACAGCTAGGAAACCGGCATGACTGGCATGGAGTGAGCAAGACAGTGGGAGTTGTAGGAACGAATTCAGAAAGGGAAGAAGAGAGGTAGATCACATGGGTCTTTTAAGTCATTGTAAGGTTTTGACTTTTCCTTGAGTGAGGGGGGCATGGCTGGGGGGTTTTAATGGGGAGTGACAGGATGACTTCTGCTGCTGAGGGAGGCTCTGTGAGGAAAAGGGCAGAGGCAGGACCTGCTTAGGAGGCAATTACAGTTGTCCAGAAGAGAGGTGATGGGGGCTTGGAGATGATAAAACGTGATCCACACCCCATATGGGGCTACATAAAGGCAGAACTGACTAGACTTACTCATGGTATAGACACGGAATGTAAGGAAGAGAGAGAAGCCTGACTTTAGCTTGGCCAGTGGAAGGATGGAGTTGCCATTCAGTGAAATGGGACAATGCAGAGAGGAACAGAATTGGGAGTGTACTATCTAGGGCTCAGCTTTGGACATGTTAGGTGTAAACTGTCCTTTAGACATCACAGCAGGAAGGTAGAGTAGGAAGTTGAGTATATGGAGCACGCCTTAGCACCGTTCTCCAACGTTTTTCTCTAAAGAACTTTTCAGCAGATTGCATATTATGTAGTTTACTTGTTTGTGTGTTGTCTGTCTCACCCCTCCTCCTGAGCCCAGTGGAGTATAAAGAAATCTTTTTTTTCTGTTTTGTTCATTACTTTGTATGCTAAGCTTCTAGAAAAGTGCCTGACACATAATCAATGCTCAAAACATAAATGTTTCACACTTGAATGGTGTCAAATCTGTTGATCTTTCACTTTTTGACTCCTAATTTGGTGTGGTCCTTAGAAACAGTGTTTCCTATTGTTACATTATAAAGATATTGACTTATATTCTCTTCTAGTACTCTCATAATATTCTTTCTTAAATTTAAATTTTAATCCATCTATAATTTATTTTAGTGAAAGGAATAAAGTTAGGAGGCCAGCTTTATAATTTTTTAAATGGTTAGCCATTTATCCAAGCTCCATTTATTAGACAATCTGACGTCTTCTTATTGAAAATCTGGTGAGATTTAGTTCTTATTCTGATATAAATATGAACTAGTAATAAAAACCATTTTTTATGCCTACTTTGCCATGACACTTATGCCCCAAAGCAAAGGTATATATGTACCATATAAAGTGGTTAACTATAGATCACTAACTAAATTACCCACTAACGCAGTGAATAACAGTAGTGAATAACAGTTAGTGTCCTTTTACTTTTCTGTAACCAACAATTATTTCCTTCTGATTAGAAAATTGGGAGAAAGAAAAACGATAGGCAGGAACAGAAGGAGTCACAAAATTTCCTACGGTCTATATAGGGACAAGCTTAAGTGATTAATATCACTTCTGTTTATGTTGAACAAGATTTTTTTTGAAAGCAAGTAAGAAGCTAGGAACAAAAAAAAGATACTTCTTTACCTCCATCTTCCACCTCTGTGGAATATTTTCATTTTAATTGAAAATGACAGATGGAAAAAATGGTGTAAATAATCCATTAGAAAAGAAACCATGGAGTAGTCAAAGAAATTTTGCTAGAAAGTCAATAACCAATATTTACAGAATTCAGAGGGTTATAATGATCATGGAAGAGATTCAGGATCCAAAATTTGGGTTGACTTATAAAACCAGATGCTCCATTAGAGACTGAATTTATTTTATTGTGTGGGTTGATTTCTTTTTCTTTGCTCCAAAGACAAAGATACCTGAACATCAGCTGGGGCATCCTAATGAAGGTGAGTCCCTGAGCCTGGATCCCTTTGGGAGTGGATGGGTCCCATGAAAAATTTTGTTTGGGGCTGGGTGCGGTGCTTCATGCCTGTAATCCCAGCATTTTGGGAGGCTGAGGCGAGTGGATCACTTGAGGTCAGGAGTTCAAGACCAGCCTGTCGAACATGATGAAACCCTATCTGTACTAAAAATACAAAAATTAGCCAGGTGTAGTGGTAGGTGCTTGTACTTGTAGCTACTTGGGAGACTGAGGCAGGAGAATCGCTTGAACCCAGGAGGCAGAGGCTGCAGTGAGCCAATATCATGCCACTGCACGCCAGCCTGGGCAACAGAGCTAGATTCTGTCTCAAAAAAAAAAAAAAAAAAAAAAAAAAAAAAATCCTGTTTTGCCTCTCTTGGAAATAAGAACAGGCAATGCCATTGACCCATAAAAGAAGTATAATCAAGCATTTTGAGTTCTAAGATTTGTAAAGGAAAAAATTCCTGGGCCCAAAGAGAAAACACACCCCCTTCTCTGCAGGAAAGGGATCAGTTTGTTCAGGAACAAGAGGCGCCAAACCCTGGGGTAACTGGTACCCTGGGAAAGGCCTGAATGTGGCACTGAGAGAGTTGAACTCAACAGCTGCCAGCAGAGGAGGCCACATCTTGTACACTGGGAAAGTCCAGCACCCCTGAGAAGGCAGCGGTAGACAAATGAGCGAACGGCGCGTGATCCTTGCAGTATAGAGTGGATCAGCGTCACCTGCTGAACTGTCTACAGCCAGCTTTCAAAATCCACACCATGGGCTAATGAGAAATAACAGCAAGAGGAGATTAATAAATCACCAGTGCTTCCTTCGTAGGGGTGGAAATCAGACTGAGGACTACATAAGCCTCAGGCAATTTTGAGTAATTCAAGAGGGAAAAGCTCAGAAAGATATTCTAGATTTCTCACTAGTATAGCAAGCTGGTCACATAGCAATTAACTGGAAAAAATGAGATGTAATCATATCTGGACCCCAAGGTTACTATCTCAGTCATGCCTGTTACTTTTTGGGGGAAAAAAAAAGCCTTTTTAATCAGGGTTAGGCATATGATTTTCATTTGTTAAGTATTGAATTTGTAACAGTGATGAGGGGTAAAATAGCCAAATTTTATCGGCCTTTGTTTGTTTAAATTTTGTTCAGGAAGTGTATAATCTCCAGTGGGGGCAGGGGGAGATGTATAATAGCTTATTTCCTTCGTTTAAATAGACATTATTTTTATGTTTTAGGGCCTAATGAAAAAAAAAATAGTTCAGATTAGGATTGCAGGTTAAAATTAGCCTTGGCCTAATAGCACATATCTGAGAGCAGTGGATTCTAATTTTAATCACAGTGAATATCCAAAGAAGTTGGAAATAAATATTCAACAATAAATATGTATTTCCAGAGAGTTTAAAATATTTACAAAAATTCCTAATTACACTTCACCATTTTGATGTAATTTCTGAGGATATATTTTTAGGACTTTGCATTTCTTTCTATTCTTTTTCTTCACAATTAAATCCATAGATAACCACCTTGCATTCCAATGAAGTTAAATCTACCCCCATTTGGTTTCCATCCTTGTCTCACGTGTGTTATTTGTGAAATTTGTCACTAGTATTAATCCTTCCCTCTCTCTTTTTGTTGTTTTTTGGTTTTTGGTTTTTGGTTTTTTTTTTTTTTTTTTTTTTTTTTGCTTCATTTGGCATTCACTTTTCTAAAATATTAAGGGGTAAACATTAAATTAAATATTCAAATAGGTGCACAAATACTGCAGGAGAGAAAAACTTAACAATTCTGTTGAAACTGAGCTGTTACCTGACAGGTGACACCCAGCACATCATAGCTCACAATTTTCATTGGTTCAACAATATAAGCAAACCCAATGTGCAATTTGTAAGGCAGGCTAAAAGTGTCAGTGCATAATTTCTGGAAGAATATGTTATACTGCAACAGTCAAATGTGTGAAAGACTACAAAATATACAAAGACAAATAAATGACCTCTGGAAGGTTAAAATTCTAAATCAAAGCCTCCAAGGATTTGGACACATGCTGAGCAGAGAGAAGACTCTTCATTTATCTTGCCTGTTTTGTAAGGCAGTAAATAGCTCAAGCTCCAGATTGAGCGGTGAGGAGCTAGTCAGCTCTTTTCCTCCCAATCATCCAAACCCCTCTGCCTCTCTCCCACTCCAAAGCTAAGCCCAGGAGGCAAACCAAAAAAATGGGAGGCTCTGATTATCCAAAGTATGCCTGTGGTAAGTCCAACCTGAGCCCGCCATTAAAGCTGTTCATCTCTTAGAAAGAATTGGAAACTGGGAACATTTTCTCTGGCTTCACTAGCAGAAAAAATGAAATTGGTAATGAAGCAGAAGCACCATGTCAATTGCTTAAAGTTTACTCACATTTAACATTTCACACACCATTTACATTCCAGTTCTCTCTCCACCAAGTGGAAAAGGCAGTGGTGCCCTTTGGGGCTTAGCAGGATGGTTGGATCTCCTTGAAGTGCTTCCCTCTCTGCCACTCTCTTCCTTTTCTTCATTTCTCACTCGGTGGTGAGAGATCTTGATGCCAACTGGAACCACCTGTACCTCAGTGAGCCACCTGAGCACCAAAAAATCACACAGGTTCTTCTGCCATGAATGAAAGAGCAATGAGCTTACAGAGCTAAGACCCACTTAGCTTTTCAAATATCTTTACATACTCTGAAGAGCCTATATTTGAGTTCTGAAGCCAGGAGTTTGTCTTGATTCATGAAATTTAACCTGCTGCACTGGATTTACCTACCAGGTATTCCAAAAGATTTTACAAATAATAACAACATTTACAAAAGAAGAAATTTAAGTAGCCAACAAGCCAACAAACACATGAAAAAATGCTCAACATTACTAATCATTAGAGAAATGCAAATTAAAACCATACTAAGATATCACCTTACACTAATCAGAATGGACATATATATATACATATTCGAGATGGAGTCTCGCTCTATCACCCAGGGCAGAGTGCAGTGGTGCGATATCAGCTCACCACAAACTCTACCTCCCAGGTTCAAGCAATTCTCCTCCCTCAGCCTCCCGAGTAGCTGGTTTTACAGGTGCCCCCAACCACAACCAGCTAATTTTTTTTTTTTTTTTTAAGTAGAAAAGGGGTTTCACCATGTTGGCCAGGCTGTTCTTGAACTCCTGACCTCAAGTGATCTGCCTGCCTTGGCCTCCCAAAGTGCTGGGACTACAGCAGAATGGCTATTATTAAAAAGCCAAACAACAACGATGTTGGCTTGGATGTGGAGAAAAGGGAATGCTTATACGCTGCCAGTGGAAATGTAAATTAGTTCAGCCTCTATAGAAAACACAGAGTATGAGAATATCTCAAAGAATTAAAAATAGAACTACTATTCAACCCAGCAATCTCACTACTCGGCATCTATCCAAAGGAAAAGAAAGCCTATAAAAAAGACACCTGCACTCAGATGGTTATCACAGCACTATTCACAATAGCAAAGTCATGGAACTAACTAAGTGTCCACCAGTGGTGGGTTGGATAAAGAAAAGGTGGTACATGGCCAGGTGCGGTGGCTCACACCAGTAATCCCAGCATTTTGGGAGGCCGAGGCAGGCAGATCACAAGTTCAGGAGATCGAGACCATCCTGGCTAACATGGTGAAACCCCGTCTCTACTAAAAATACAACAACAACAAATTAGCCGGGCGTAGTGGCGGGCACCTGTAGTCCCAGCCACTCAGGAGGCTGAGGCAGGAGAATGGCATGAACCCAGGAGGCGGAGCTTGCAGTGAGCCCAGATTGCACCACTGCACTCCAGCCTGGGTGACAGAGCAAGACTCTGTCTCGAAAAAAAAAAAAAGAAAAGGTGGTACATACGCACCATGGAATACTATGCAGCCATAAAAAAACAATGAAGCATGTCCTTTGCAGCAACATGGGTGGAACTGGAGACTACTATTCTAAGTGAACTCAGAAGCAGAAGATCAAATATCATATATTCTCACTTATAAGTGGAAGCTAAACAATGGGCACACATGGACATGAAGAAGGAGATAACAGATACTGGGAACCCAAAAGCAGGGAGAATGGAAGGGAAGGGAGGGTTGAAAAGTTACCCATTGGGTACAATGTTCAATATTTGGGTGATGAGTACACCAGAAGCCCAGTCCTCACCATTACACATGTAATATTCATGTAACAAACAAGCATGTGTAACCCCAGATCTAAAACTTCAAAAAAAACCTAAATATTATTGAGCAACTTCTGTTTCAAGCTGAATCCCCAAATTCATATGTTAAAGTCCCAACCCCCAGTACCTCAGAAAGGAACCATATTTGGAGCCAGGACCTTTAAAGAGACGAGAAAGTTAAAATGAGGTTGTTAGGATGGGTCCTAATCCAACCTGGCCAGTGCCCTTATGAGAAGAGGAAAGTTGGACACACAGAAAGACCCCAGGCATGTGCAGATGCACAGAGGAAAGACTGAAGAGGCAGTAAAAGCATGACTACCTGTAAGCTAAGAAGAAAGGCCTCAGGAGAAACCAACCCTACCGACACCTTGATCTTGGATTTCCAGCCTCCAAACTGTGAGAAATACATTTCCGTTGTTTAAACCACCCCATCTAATGACAGGCACTGTTCTGAAGAAGTTACATAGATTAACTCAATCCATTCTAACAACAGCCTCTGTGTGTGTGTAAATGGAACAAGAGGGGCATAACATCGTTCTGCAGGCAGGGAAACTAAAGTCCAGAGCGGTTAGAAAATACAAGTTAAAGAAAAATTACATGCTAAATAAATGATTGAGCTAGAATTTAAATGCCCGTTCTCTGTGTGCCTCCAGAGGCCATGCTGAACCACTACATGCTCCTGTTTCTGTATATTGCTGGCATCCTTCACTATGAATTGCTACATCACTCCGTTTCTTGCAATCTGTAAAGAACAAAGAAAAAAAATTTTTTACTCACTTAAAAACATGGATATGATATCTACAAATAAATAAATAAGCAAGCAAGCCAATGCCTCTGTTTCCTCATTTTCTTTTTAAATTCCCTGAAGATGAGTTCATTAGTTAAGATTATTTATCTTGTAAGAGAAACCCCCAACTCAAACTGGTCTAAATTCATTTTTTTAAGTGGCCACTTCTAAATTAAATTAAAGTTTTAAAAAAAGTGGCCACTATAAACCCTCTAGCAGGTAAGATGGCTGCTACATTTCCAGCGCTCACATCTTCACATCATGTGACTCAGGGGTGAGACCTGGTCTTTGGGCCTCATTTCTCAGAACCCTCAGCAAAAGTGCCTTTCCATTATTTGGCTTTCGGTTTCACATTCACGGCTGAGACACCACGGCCAAGGGTCTGGAATAGAGTAATTTGTTTACGACAGTTAGATTCCCATCCAAATCACAGAGCTGAGGGTCTCAGGATGGAGATGGAAGGAACTTCCCAAAGCCTTGTTGGAGGTTGCCAGAGGCTGGTGGGAGGAGGCAGGGGAGGGAGTTACCATTTAATGGGTACTGTTAAAGCGAACTAAATATGGCCTGAGAAGGACTGCATACTTCTATATTTGAGTCCTTGTGGACAAACCTAACCTAGCTTAATAGGAAGACGAGACTGAAAACCTAACTTAGGAGTAGGCAGCCTGTAACAATAGCTGAGTGTTGGCCAATTCCAGCTGCCCGATTCACGAATGGTTAATTCTTCTTTTCGCTCAATTAAATTCCATCAAATTTAATTTGTCTGAAGTTTTCTTTTAACAGTACAGAGTTCTATTTGGGATGATGAAAAAGTTCTGGAAACATGGTGGTAACGGTTGTACAATATTGTAAACGTGCTGAATGCCACTCAATTGTACACTTTAAAAAGGTTCAGATGGCAAATTTTATGTTACATTTCTCTTACCATGAAAAAAAGAAATAAATGAAAAGGAAAAAGAAAAAACTCTCTCCTAACATGTTTCACTTCCACATCGGCTGGAAGTTCATATTTTATTCCCAAAGTGCCCCTTTGCCATTGAAAATATCCCTTGAGAACCCTCCCTGACCACAGACACAGCGCTCGCTTCTACAGAGAAAATTACAATTACGCCGGAGTGTATTGAAACTAACTTGTCACTGGGCTCAGGAAAGACCACGTTATTCATGGGAACCAAGAACCCTTATCTTAGACTTCCAGAGATTTCCTACAGGGAGGTCAAGTCACTTATTGGTGGTTCAAGTAGAAAAAAATATAGTGGGCTTTTTGATATTAATATTTCCTGGTGGCATTCTTAGTGTTCATTGGAAAGGAACAAGTTCTAGTTGGGGAAGCTGACAGACATAAACAGGGAAGGAGCTGCCACACCTAGAAGAGGATTTGTTTTCTCCTGGGACTGTGTACAGTTAAGCACACACCCAGAAGCCTGGGCAAACCCAGAGAGCAGTAGAGGGGTTACCTGCTGACAAGTACAACAAGGGTGAGCGGATTGCCCTGTGATAAAAGCCGCTCAATTGCATCATCTCTCCAGCAAGGGGAAACCAGCTCTAAGGCAGCCACCTAGTTGCAAGGTGAGTTCACTGTAATTGCATGTTGTGAGTAGCTGTTGCTTAAAAACAATGAATTTACACCCATTACTCCCCGCGTCAACTTCAGAATGATTTTTTTCACGCCTGCTTTTGTGCAGCTAAGCTGCAAAATGTGCGCTGTGACAGACTGAAGCAGATAAAGAATAAATTTGCATGTTACTGGGTTGCAAGAGCCCTTTGATTGTTGGAGAGGACTGATAATGCTGTCAAGAGCTCAGCGGACTGAGCGGCAGCCGAGACGCACCAGATCTGCACTAAGTGTAGCTGACAGCAAACGATTTAGAGTCAGCACGGAATCAAAGCGTTGGAAATATCTCAAGTAAAAACGTTAAAAACACAAAGAAGCCTGCATCTTGATAAGAGGACATCAGTGAGGAGAGATATGCACAGAAAGAAGGAAAATGTCCTTGAGTTTATAAAAATGCTACACGTCTCGGAATTGTAAAATGCCTAAAATGAAAAGAAAATGGGCAGCTCAAATCAGACTTCAAGCTAGGAAAGCCTGAAAGTTGTGTGCTTGCCACAGTGGAAGAAGAGAAAAAGAAGAAATAGCTAAATGCACGGATTATTATAGAGATTACGTTTCTGTTTTCAAGACCAGTCATTTGCTCATACAAATGAGCCTAATGACTTAAAGCACCAACACATACATGTTTCTGCTGTGCACACCTCCTTGATATGAAATGCAAGACTCAAAATACAAAAATAATTTTAGGTAGGAAAAACTGATTAGTGGCAATAATCAAGACAAATCTTGCTATTTGAAAAAACAAAAATACTGGAAATGAAACCTTAAGTAGTATTATTAAATAATAATATCGGGTGGGGACACGGTGGCTCACACCTATATTTCCAGCACTTTGGGAGGTCCAGGCAAGTGGATCACCAGAGGTCGGGAGTTGGAGACCACCCTGGCCAACATGGCAAAACCCCATCTCTACTTAAAGTACAAAAATTAGCATGGCATGCTGGTGTGCACCTGTAGTCCCAGCTACTCAGGAGGCTGAGGCTGGAGAATTGCTCGAACCTGGGAGGCAGAGGTTGCAGTGAGTCAAGATCTCGCCACTGCACTCCAGCCTGGGCAACAGAGTGAGACTCTGTCTCAAAAAATAATAATAATAATAATTTAAAATAATAATACATTTGCTGCATTGGAAAATAGGTCTTCAGCAAAGTATGCTATATAGTGTATCAATAGGGAATAAGCAAATGGTTCTTCTCAAGGAAAGACTGCATCTTCTGTCAGCATTTGATGTGTTTCAAATCAAACTCTTCAGTTTCTTCACTTATGTTTTTCCCTTTCCTTTCTCTCCATAAAAACAATGACTATCACCAGGTCTGTAATCTTCTTCCAGAGAGAACCACCAGAAAAGTATAGCAGGTAGACATAGCTGGAAAATCGAAGCCCCAATTTTCTGACAAACAAAACTAGCCAGAATAAGCAAATAAATTATATGTGCATGTGTTTCTCTTTAATCTTTACCTGTATATTTCCCTAGAGGGGAAAGGTTTATAAAAACTAGAAAGAGGCCATGTTTTCTTTATCGTTTGAGTTTATCAATCACCTAATATAAAGCCACCATGGGCTCCCAGTTTTGAAAAGCGAATTTTCCACACTAAAGGACATCTTCAGACACTGCTCACACCCACACCTGAGTTCAAATATTTATATATAGTTTTAATACATTGATCCAACATTTGTTTTAAAAAACTTTTCCCAAATTTTTCTTGTTGATGACGGTTTTTAATAGAAAAAATGTTTCCCCAATTTCCAGCTGCAATGTGATCATATAAATAATATTTAACTAAATTATATTCTGTGTGTGTTTGCCAAGCCTAAAAGCGTTTTTGCCCAGTGGCCTGAAATGTTCCTCTAAACTTTTCTGGCTTACTGGTAACAAACTACAGAAATGATCCCTGAAAGTATAGTCTTCTGGCTTACTGGTAAACATTTAACGTTTCAAAATAGATTAAACAGGGAATCGTGAGAGGCCATGTAGGAAACTGTTTCTTTCTAAATATTGTGCTTTATCTGTTCTGATTTCTGAATTCATGGCAAATCTTCCAGCCTTTTTTTCCACTCTGGGTAGGCAATCAACCATGGAAGAGGAAAATATCTTTAAGAACTTTACTACATTGTGCAATTTTCTAATAAAACACAAGAGGGCAGGTTTTGCTTTATTGTAGGCCTAATTCCACTCCCCTGTAATCAAGATCGGTCATTGGGCTAATTGCAAATTCAGAAACCCTCAATAACATACAAAGTGAAGGAATAATCAGGGTGCATAACTCCGGCAGTGAAATCTGTTGTTTTAATAAAGAAGGCCAAGCTCAAGCATCTCTACTTAGCATTATTTACAACCAGTACAATTATACTTGGGAGGCACTGTGATAGTTTTAGTTTGTTCATAAAATGCCAAAAGAGCAGAAAATGGCTAACAGAATGACCAAATTCAGTCATATTAAAGAAGTCTGACTAAAGTTGATGGGACAAATAATATAAGTGGGTTAATGGTTTCTATCAAACATGCAGCTGTGGTGAAAATTATACAGAGCATGCAAGTATGGAATAGGAACCTTTTAACTTTGTTTTGTTTTAGAAAACTTTTTCTAGTTCATAATATTCTTGTGTATGGTTTTCAAGATTTCATTTAATGACCTGCCAAAGCAGAATTAAATGCATAAGGGTTTTTTTCAGCTTGAACCGCTGTTATGACTAAAGTCAAAGTATTGTCATCTTTGGAGAGTTTCTAAAGCAATTGCTGCTTGAGTCCATCAGTGTGAGAGAGGCATTGGTTTGCCCGACTAAATAATTTGCCCACTAACTCCTTCCACTGAAACAAAGCTTTTAGGATATCAGACAGTGGAGGATCCTAAAATGGCATGTGTGAGGACTTAGAGGAGACGTGGGTGGAAATCTTAACTTCCTATCCTAGTCCCTAAAAATGGTAGAATTAAGGCCTACCAATAGTAGGAAGAAGATACATCTAGAAAGCAAATACACCTGAAGAGTGTCTCCTTGTGTTAGGTTGCATAGAGTATAATTCTATCTAGCATATGTGCAATTCAAAATCTGAAGCATAGGTTGTATGGTAACTTCATGGCAGGGATCTTCTGTTTTATCCAGTACATCTTAAAACAGATGTCAGAAGCTCTGAATGAAACATTCTACTTTGAGATTAGTTTATTCATTCACTTATTCATTCAAAGAATATTTATAAAGTACTCAGGATAAGTAAGGCACTATAGAAATAGGAAGAGCTTCAACCTTAGATTTTTGCCATTGCATTAGAGAAAGTAATTACCTCCTACTAGGGGTGAATTGGTTCATTTATGCACGTATATCAACCACCAACATTCTCTGAGTACTTAAGGCAAGGTGCTTTGATATAATGACTGTGTAGCTGTACAGAGGGGTGTACAACCTGACCTTTAACTTCAAGTCTAGATGTGGAAGCAAACCTCACATAACCATTACCACATTGCTTCTAACTTTCTTCTTCTGGGGGTCTCCAACAAATTGACCCATCTCGAAGGCTTATCTGGGGGATCACCAAGTTAGCTGCTGCAGGACGTCTCTTCCCTGGTTGGTCACTTGAAGTAGCCGCCTGCTTCCGCCCCAGGATTAGTCACTAGACTGTGGGGATATCAAAAGTAACTTCACCTGAGGAAAGGCTGGCTCTCCTTTTCCCACCTGTTCAGTACAGATTCAGAAAACAGCAATTGTTTGGAAACTCACCAGAAAATAGCATATCGGTTTAAGAGATTATTTTTCAGACTGAGGTTGTTATTATATTTTACATGTATATATATTTCAATACACATGTTGAGTGCCCAAAAGACAGGAATTGATGCACACAAATTAAAAAACAATAATCCTCAAAAGACAAACAATAATCTGCAAAACAACATTTATTTTTAGTTTCCTTTTCAGTAAGTTTTCTACTTCTTAATAATGTGAGATTAAAACTACTCATTAAAAGTATTATAATTAACAATGTTAAATCCTAAGCAAGATACAAATGTCAATTTTAGAATTAGAGGAGAATTTAATGCGCAAAGGAAAGATGTTATTGCATTTTATCCCATTTCTGAATATTAGCTTTATAAAAAGCATTTCTATTAAAATCATACATGCAGTTTTTCTAACACTAAAGATATAAGCAGTAAAGTGATCTGGTCATTTCTTCAAGGTTGAATTCTTCCCCCTATCATTGAGAAATATAGCCCACAGTACTTGGTGACATTTTCTGAGTTTATTTGCATGATATTCAATGTAAGTAAATACCAACTTTTTATTCTGTTGGTTTATCCTACCTTAATATTTGTTAAAATGCATTCATAATTGATTTATCGTAAGGTCAGAAAATGCTAGAAAATTGTATTTCTCTTATATGAACTACAAAATTAGGAAATTCTCTCAGGAAGACATTATAAAACATAATAGTTACAAAAAGTTGCCCACACTATAGATAAAAGTAGCTAAGTATAATCGATTGCTATTTTTTTCTACCTAAGATAGATCTTGCTTTAACCAAATCTTGTGAGAATATGATATATGAGAATTCTGATATACCTGACAGATAAGCTAGAGGTGGTTATTTGCCTTACGAAATTATTCACAATAGTTCACCTATAAAAAGTAACTTCTCCTGGCGCTTTTAACATAATTGATTTATACATAACTTTTCAGAAATATATGTACCATGCACAATTATATCTTCATTTTCATAAATTTCTCTTTTTGTTTAAAACCAAGATTTAAAAATGTGTTCCCCAACTATCCTGAGCTCAGAGCATAAACCTTCCAGAGTGGAGCATGTGAAAGATACAGTGCTGTATTTTCCATGAGTATTGTTAATGGCAGGAATTGAGAGGTATGCATGTGGCTAAGGCTAAAAAGCCCAAGCAGTGCTTTACTCCCATGAAGGACTCCGGGCTATCTGGATCTTCACCACTGAGCCTGCTCTCAGATGCACCTGTAACTTTATGAGATTCAAACTCAAATTCAGTTCCAACTGGGCTTTGTCCATTTCTCTGGCTTTAGCAGTCCTATTGCATGGGGTAAACTTGCACCCTCTAGGGTGAGTCTTGCACCCTCTGGGACCCCTTATGTAGAAGGCAGCTCCAGGGACCTCTTAACACCCATTCTTTACAGACATTCATTCCAGCAGGGAGGGGCCTCGACAGACAAGCCACGCCCTAGAACGTCAGTCTCACTCCTGATGCACAGAAACCAGATATGAGCAGATGAAATTTGCCTGGAAATCTCAAGAGCCATTAGCTTCTCTGAAGTGGGGTCCATCATGATAAGTCTGAACATCATAGTAAAGATTGCCTCATTCTTATTTCTCATGATCTGATGATTGCATAGCAGAATATAACCACTTAATTCTGAATTGTCATGTTTTGTACAGATGGTTTGCTTTCAAATGATAAGACTTAATTGATCAGCATTCATAAGTAACTGTGAGTATACGGCAACATTAATGAATCTAACATCAATGCTTAAAAATAAGCCAAGTGCATTATGTGGGAAAAATTTTTCATCTGAGGCTACCTAGTAAAGAAATTGGTTCGGGATCAGTCAAAGAGACCTCAGAGTAATGGGACTCAAGTCAAATTGTCTCACGTTCAGGTTTATAGCCTCACCGGCCTTCAGTCAGCCTTCCTTGGAAAGAGTAATTCTGTATTTGTTAATAGATTTACAGTAGTATATCAACTAACCAGGAAACTCTATAATTTTATTATCTTCTCTATTTATTACTATAGAATCAATGTGTATCCAGCTATTGAATCCTGTAATATAGGTCTACTGTTTAAAACCGCAGATTTTAAGTAAAATCCGTAAAATCTAATTTACACAATAGAGCGGAATTGATCCTTCATTTCGTCATTTTCCATCCTGTAAAGAAAACAAGGCTTATTCTCATCTTCTAAGCTGGAGAGGAAAAAGATAGAGAAAAGAAGAAAAAGAAGCCCAAGGAAGACAATCAGGAGGGTGCCTAGAAGCAGAGATGTTTATAGCTAAAAGGGATCTTGGAGATTCATCTAGCACTTACAACCTCCCACCTCCATGCCATTACCAATAAAGACACTGGGGCTAGGAAAGATTGATGCATGGTCTTGGCCAGGTCTCACATTGCACTGACCTGCAAATTTAAATGACTCCCCTAGATCAATGTTTTGGGATTTTTTTGTTTTTTTAAATGCTTTCAGAAAAGGAGGAGGCTTAATCAACATGGGGGGTTATTATTAGATATCACAAATTGTCAGGTCTACCTTTATTTGAAGATAGAGGTAGCCTCCAGCACTTTAGCTTGGGTTTGTTAAACCAGCAAGCAAAGAGGAAACTACAGCTAAGCATCTTCTGAATGAGATCATCATCACTAGAGAAGAACCTATGTCAAAGATCTTCAACTTAAGAAGGAACAGTGAGGATTAGTTCCTTTATTGTCAGGGTCAGAACTGTGGCTTGGCCAGCCTCTTCTCTTAGGTGAGGCATGAGCACCCTAGGCTTCTTCTGTGTATCTCTTGCTGCTTAAATGTGTCTCCATTAGGGGTGTATATCCTTTTCGAAGTCTTCTATATTGAAGAAAAGCCAGCAGCACAAAAAGACCAACTAAAGCCACCAGTGTTCCCATGACTACCGAGAGGGTTGTGGGCCAATCTGGAGTTTCTTCAACTGAAACTAAAGCAGAAGAGAAGGTTCTACAATCAGAATTTTCATCAGCTGAATACTTTCAGAAGAGAAAAAGAGCAAACGCACTTGACTTTCGCCTGCTTTTTGTTGATAAAGCAAAACTATTCGTGCTAGACTAAAATTTATCTTCTCCTTTCTCACCATTTACCATATCCACAATTGTTTTTGTTGGGGAAGTCGGAACTGGCATCCCATTACTTAAATACAGCTTATTGCATTTAAAAAATTTGTTACAATAAATGCTTATGCCGAAGAAACCCTCTAAGGAAGAATGTAACTACTTTTCTGAGTTAGAAACTCATTTGTAAAAGAGCATGCTAAAATGGCATCTGGGGAGCTGCAAAATATACAACCCTCGGGAAGAGAAATTCTGCTGTTGTCTCTACCTTTTTTATAGAATGATAAACCTGTGAGAGGGATCAGACTGGCTATTACACCAGGAGACACTCAATAACCAAGCAGATGATATTTATACCCATTCAAATAGTTGTGAATAAAATGTAAATCTCCCACATGATAAATCCAATCTTCTACTCTCATATATTTTATAAGCACTCTTCTACAAAATTAGTGGATTTCATTTTTTGGTTTTTTTTTTTTTTAGATGGAGTCTCACTCTGTCGCCCAGGCTGGAGTACAGTGGCATGATCTCGGCTCACTGCAACCTCTGCCTCCTGAGTTCAAGCGATTCTCCTGCCTCAGCCTCCCAAGTAGCTGGGATTACAGGCACCCATCACCATGCTCAGATAAATTTTGTATTTTTAGTAGAGACAGGGTTTCGCCACGTTGGCCAGGCTGGTCTGAAACTCCTGACTGCAGGTGATCCACCTGCCTTGGCCTCCCAAAGTGCTGGGATTACAGGTGTGAGCCACTGCACCTGGCTGAATTTCATTTGTTAATATACATATGCCTATCTGTCATTTGTCTTAAAAATTATATTCTCCTTGGCCAACTGTTCTTAAATTCAGCTCCTCTGAATTTGTTCTATACCTCACACTCATCTAAATATAAGATTCTCTTTCTAGTCCTTTTTCTGCAATCCGATGCGAGGTCCTGACCTGTCCTGATGGGATTCCTCCAAGAGGGTTTTGATCTGTCTCCTCCTGCTTCAACCCAGCAGCACCTATTGCCAACTTCATCTTCTTAAAACACAGATATTTTGAGTCTGGCATTTCTTTGTTCAAGACCAAAAAATGGTTGCCTTTTGCTTTTGTCCAAATCCTCTGCCTAGTTTTTTTAAAAATTATGTTTTAGAAATTGTGGTAACATACACGTAACATAAATTTGACCACCCTGATCATTTTTAAATATGCAGTGCAGTGGCATTAAGTACATTCACATTGTTCTGTGACCATCACCACCATCCATTCTCAGAACCTTTATATCTTGCAAAACTGATACATTGTGCCCACCAAACAGTAACTCCCTATTCTCCCCTCCCAACCCCTGGTAACCAGGGGTCTCTATGAATTTGACTATCTCATAGTCTTATGTAAGTGGAGTCATGCAATATTTGTTTTTATGTCTGGCTTATTAAACTTAATGTCCTCAAGGTTCATCCATGTTGTGGCATGTATCAGAATCTCCTTCCTTTTTGAGGCTGAATAATATTCCATTGTATGTATGTACCACATTTTGTTTATTCATTCATCCACTGACGGACACTTGGGTTGCATCTACCTTTTGGCTATTGTAAATAATGCTGCTGTGAACATGGATGTGCAAATATCTCTGCTAGATCTTGCTTTCAGTTCTTTTAGGTATACCCGGAAGTGTAATTGCTGGGTCACATGGTAATTCTTTGTTCCATTTTTTTGAGGAATCACCATACTGTTTTCCATAGTGGTTGCACCATTTTACATTCCCACCAGCAATGCACAAGGATTCCAATTTCTCTACAGCCTCAGCAATATTTACTATTTTCTATTTTTTTGATAGCAGTCATCCCAATGGGTATGAGGTGGTATCTTTTTGGGGTTTCTGCCTGGCATCTAAGGCCCTCTGTACCTAGGCTGTTTCATAAATCTGAACTTAATTCGAGATCATCCTCTGCCCAAGCGTCCCACTACAGCCAGGCTTGAAAGATTCAGCTCAAAGGGAGAGAGACTGAGCTCTGAAATCATCTTGATCGCTTTCTAGGCTGAGACTTTGGGTAAATAGGCTGTGTGATTTTTCAGCTTCTTGATTAAGTTTTTTTTTTGTTTGTTTGTTTTTTTTTTTTTTGAAACAGGGTCTCATTCTGTTGCCCAGAGTGGAGTGCAGCGGCAAAAACAGGGCTCAGTGTAGCCTCTACATCCTGGGCTCAAGCAATTCTCCCATCTCAGACTCACGAGTAGCTGAGACTACAGGCATGCACCACCATGCCCAGCTAATGTTATTTGAATTTTAGTAGAACAGGTCTCAGTATGTTGCCAGGCTCCTAAGATTCTTTGAATGGTGTGTGGAGCCATATTGGGGTCTGGGCCAAAAAGAAAAACATGTGCCCTATATATACTTATCAAAATATCCTCCCATATGTTGAACCAACTGGGAAAAGTTAATAAGAAATCTACAATCTTAAAACATGACTTTAAAAACAGTAACTAATGAAACATACACATAGAGTCCCATGTAACCCAATCTGTTGGTAGACCAATCAATGTCAACCCTCATGAACCTATCCATCGGGGTGGTATAGGCTAAATTGGAAATGACTGATTCAGTTATAAGGTGATGTGGGTGTGCAAAACAAACAAAAGTCTGCCTTTAAAATTTGGTGGTGTATTATTCATTGTTAATTTTTTACATTAACTTTGATTTTCCAAAATTTTGTATTATATTATTACTTACCTTGATTACTGAGTTTTCTGGCCTCCCCTTGAATTTTGTGCTCAAGGCAAATGCTGTACTTTCCTCACCCTAATCCCAGCCCTGCCCTCAAGAAATAATCTCTAAATCCAGCTAGTCCCCGTACAGTGTGGCTAGTTCATTTTTACTTCATTGGTTCGAAATTTCAAAGAACCATAGGGAGGTTTTTTATTAATCCAATTAATTCAGAGAGAATTGTCAAGTCAGGTGTAGAAGTAGATAGTTCATTTAATAAGATCTATTTAAAACTTTCAGTTTTCTAAAACAAGAGTCAGCTCATTAGTCCCTTTCTGATGTTTAATTGGTAGTTTAAAGGCTCCTTTTGCTAAATACATACATGCTAGAAAAATGGTCAATAAACTTAACTAGACCTGAAAGCTTCAGTTAAAGGTCTTGGTTTACATTAGAAAGAAAGAAAGAAAGAAAGAGAGAAAGAAAGAAAGAAAGAAAGAAAGAAAGAAAGAAAGAAAGAAAGAAAGCTAGTTCCTTTAGAAGATGAATGAATCACCCATTTGGAAGTTGTGTTAAGTTACCTGGCAGATCAATGGCATAGCTGTAGCCAAGTTGGTCTGCGGTTAAAAAGAGTTCTTCATTAGTCACTGGAGGGAAGAAAGGAACCATGTTGTACATCCGATTGTGACCAATAGGGGCCAGTTCCTGAGGCCAGGCATCTGCAGGAGGATTAAATCTTTTCATCCACTCATCAAAGATGGCATCAGTAAAGGAATGAAGAACCTGCAAGACAATTGAACACAGTGTTTAATATGAATCAGTCTGTTTCGATCACACCAACCTGACTGTTGCTTTCTCTAAAGTGGAATAACTTCTTCTTGACCTGGGAACTTCTGTATACCCATGTATGGAATACCCCCTTCTGTATACCACCGTCAGGAAGCCCAAATCAACTCACATAGAGTGACCATGGTGAGGATCAAGATTTCAAGAAGAAAAACAGTTAAGTTTTCAATGATGTATGAATCTCTCTCTCCAAGCAGGATTAAAAGCCCCTTTGTCAAGTGAGCAAATGAAAGTTCATGTTGGATTTAACATTGGTTGCAGATTGAACATTTGAGGCCTTCAACATATATGTGTTAATTATGAAATTCAGAAAAAGGCAAATATGATAAGATATATGTTCTAGTATTGAGATGATTTGGTTTAACAGGAGAGAAAGAAAAAGTTGTGTTTACAGGTTGAGTATCTGAAAATCTGAAAATTTAAAATCTAAAATTCCCCCAAACCTGAAACTTTTTGAGTGCCAACATGACACTTGAAGGAAATGCTCATTGGAGCATTTTTTGATTTTTTGGATTTGGGATGCTCAACTGGTATAATGCAAGTATTCCAAAATCTGAAAAAATTCAAAATCCCAAACACTTCTGGTCCCAAGCATTTCAGATAAGTGGTACTCAATCTGTATCAATATTATAATATAAAGGAACAGTAAATTTTTCTCACCAGGAATACTCTTCTATCTACTCATTTCACTTGAATTCTTGCTGTTATGCCAGCAAAAGAAAGTCTAAAAATGTAATGTACAAAGTGCTCATTTACATTTTCTCAAGGAAGCCATTAAAGTCCTTTTAAAATATAGCAATTACTATATGTTTTGAAATATTAACAGCAAAATTTCCACGTTGATAGCCCTGATTTTGTAACATGATACAAGTTTGAGAGTTCAGTCCCAGTTGATGGCAGTTGTTGGAGTTCCTAGCTCCTTCCTGGACGGTAAGTTCAAGGAGCTCAGGGGCAGTGTCCTTTTTTCATTCCCCCTGGATTCCCAGAGCTTGTCACCCCAGGGTGTCTCACATGGAGAAAGGGAGGTACTTATTTTGGTAAATACTTATTCAATGTATTCATTCCTCCATTCACCACTGTACCCTGTACCTCATTTATAGCACTGATTTTTTTTTTTTTTTTTGAGACGGAGTCTTTCTCTGTCCCCCAGGCTGGAGTGCAGTGGCGCGATCTCGGCTCACCGCAACCTCCACCTCCTGGGTTCACGCCATTCTCCTGCCTCAGCCTCCCGAGTAGCTGGGAATACAGGCGCCCGCCAACACGCCTGGCTAATTTTTTGTGTTTTTAGTAGAGACGGGGTTTCACCGTGTTAGCCAGGATGGTCTCGATCTTCTGACCTCGTGATCCGCCCGCCTCAGCCTCCCAAAGTGCTGGGATTACAGGCTTGAGCCACCGCGCCCGGCTAGCACTGATTAAATGATACTATAACTTGTTATTTATGTATCTATGTCCCCTAATAAGATCCTACCTCCTTAAGGTCTAAGATAAGGACTTTTCACCTTTGAAGTCTCAGGCTTAGCATACAACCCGGACCGAGTCAATGTTTACTCAATATGTGTTGGCTGATGACAGTGTCACGCAGACACTTTGCGTACAGTGCAAAGCTTAGCATACAACCTGGACAGAATCAATATTTACTAAGTATGTGTTGGCTGATGACAGTGTCATGCAGCTTTATTTACTTAAACAGTTTGTGCAAATAAACAGTGTCTAGGGATATACAAAAATATATTTTCCAAAGAAGGCCACACAATGTTTGTTTCTTGGCTAACATGCTTTTCTAGAATCTTGCCACTCCTTCACTGAAGGCTGGCTTCAACCGGCCTTCCCTTGAAACTTGGTGAGTTTCTGACTCTTTTATAACCAATAAAATCCAACAGAAGTGACGTTTTGTGACTTTCAAGGTTAAATCATAAAGTGTATTGCAGCTCCTATCTTGTGCCTGAGCCCTGAACCATGAAATAAGCAGTCTAGCTGTCCTGAGGCAGCCATGCCATGAGGAAGCCCAAACCAACTCATATAGAGTGACCATGATGGTGAGGCTCAAGATTTCAGGAAGAAAAACAGATGGCGGGCCAGTCCACAGCTGTTCCAACACCTATTACCATCTGACTGCAACTGCACTGAAAGATGCTAGGCTAGAACTGCCTAATCCAGCCCTTCCAAAATTCCTGACCCACAGAAATGGTAAGAAATGAAATGGTCACCTTCAAGCCACTGAGTGTTTGGGTAATCATAATCTGTCATGCAGAAATGGATAAGCACAACAAAGGACAAAAGCCTAAGTAGGGCCTCACAGGCTCATAGTTACCAGCACGTGCAGGGAAGTGAGTTCCTTGGTCCCCTTCTCTTTTCTCTTGAGACACAAAATTTAATAGAAATTTTGTTTGTAGTTCTTACATTCTCAGTGTGAGCTGAATTGGGACCCGCTGCCCCATGCAGAAGTGGCCCATTCCTGGAGGCATGGGAGAAAGTATGGGGGGTGGGGGTGAAATGGGAAGAGCCCCATTCTTCCTCAGTGTTGGGGGGCTAGAGATGCCACCCCCTTCTCCTGGCCCACTCTGGGCTCCAGGAAGGAGAACAAATGGAATGTCAGGCCTGAGACTTCTCCTCCACACTGCTGCCCCCTGGGTGGGAGGGTAGCTAAGGGATCCAGACAGAGAATGAGAAGGCAGAGGTGGTGAAAGGCAGGTAGAGACGCAGCTTGAGATGAATAAAACACAGCCCGTGGAGCTGATGATCCAGGATCGCAGAGGTCTGTAAACCTCAACAGTGGGCACCAATAACATGGCATTGGGAAGGTAGGGAAGATAATATATATTAGGCACCTAGCACACAGCACCTTTCTTGTAGGAAATGGTTTATTCAATGGTTTCTATCACTATGACTATACCATCAGTACTACTATTATTTTAACTTGGGACAAGGACTTATGGAAGAAGAGTGAAGGAATTTGCTTTTTGCAGGCAGGTGGGGCCTGCAAGCACCTCTGAAATCACACACACTATACATACAGCCAATGAGGAGCTGGGCATTTAGGAATGCGTGTGGCACATGCCTAGCACTTTTTGATAAGTAAATTAGTGACTATTTATTAGTGTTTGCTCAATTACCCATAATGACATATTGAATCCTCAAAGCAGCCTGATTTGGTGGATATTATTTGTTTGCTCAGGCTGCTGTAACAAAGTACTACAGACTGGGTGGCTTAGACAACAGGCATTTGTCTTACAGTTGGAGACAGTGTCTCATTTCTAGGCAGCTGGAAGTCCAACACCAAGATGTCAGTGGGGCTGGTTCCTTCTAAGCACTGTGAGGGAAAATCTGTTCCACACCTCACTCCCACCTTCTTGGGCCTTGCTGACAATCTTTGGCATTCCTTGCCTTGTAGATCTCTGTCTTCATCCTCATGTTGTGCCTATGTCCAAATTTTCCCTTTTTATAGGGACACCACTCACACTAGATTAGGGACTTGCTCTACTCCAGTATGACATTTTATGTTAATAAACTATATCTGTAACTATCCTGTTTCCAAACAAGGTGACATTCTGAGTTATTAGCTATTAGGACTTTGACATAAGAATTTTGCAGGGGACAATTCAACCCATAACATTATTACCCGGTTTTATAGATGGGGAATAAAAGGAACAAAAGTGTTAAGTGACTTCCCTAAGTTCACACAGCTAATATACGGTAGAGTAAGAATTTGAACCCAGGAAGTCTGGTTCTAAAGTGAGAGTTCTTAATCCACATACTCTACTTCCCCTACACCAGTGGTCCCCAACCCTTTTTGGCACCAAGGACTGGTTTTCTAGGAAGACAATTTTCACGGAACAGGGGGTGGTGGATGCGAAGGGAGATGGTTTTAGGATGAAATTGTTCCACCTTGGATTATCAGGCATTAGTTAGATTCTCATAAGGAGTGTGCAATCTAGAGCCCTCTCAGGCGCAGTTCATGATAGGGTTTGCACTCTTATGAGAATCTAATGCTGCTGATCTGACAGGAGGCGGAGCTCAAGTGATAATGCTCAATTGCCTACCATCCACCTGCTGTGTGGCCCAGTTCCTAAGAGGCCACAGACCAGTACGGGCCCATGGCCCAGGGGTTGGGGACCCCTACTTTACACCACCACACTGTAGTACAATCTTCAGGACCAACTAGAATAAGAAAAATTGATTTTGAAGGCATATTCTCCAATCTTAACAATGCAGAAAGAGTATAGTTTGACCTATGAGTCCTAACCCAATCATGAACTTTTACATACTGTCTGAGTTCAAGTCAGGGATCAAATTGTGATGATAGAAAGAGACAAGAGACTATCAGGACACAAGGAAGATGCAGATTCAGTGCTGTAAGAGGCAAATAACTTATAGAAAGTATCAGAATTCACCAAGGGAAAAATGTAAATAATAAAGGAGAAGACAAGATTCTAAGGCAATTAATAATCTGGAGAGAGAAAAAAAATAGGGGAAAATAACAAGGAGTAATTGAAATTGTAGCTCTCAGGAGGGCTATAAAACATACAATAAATACTCTCATAAGGCTGCACACAGTGGCTCATGCCTGTAATCCCAGCACTTTGGGAAGCTGAGGCAAGAGGATCACGTGAGCCCATGAGTTTGAGACCAGCCCCAGCAACAGAGTGAGACCCCATTTCTACAAAAATTTAAAAATTAGCTAGGTGTGATAGTGTGCGCCTGTGGCCCCAGCTACCTGAGGCTGAGATGGGAGGATCACTTGAGCCCTGGAAGTCAAGGCTGCAGTGAGCTATGATTGTGCCACTGCACTCCAGCCGGAGTGACAGAGTGAGATACTGTCTCAACAACAACAACAATAAAGCTCTAGTAAGAACTATATAGAGTACCCAAATTACAGAATGTAAGATTTTTTGAAAAGACTGGTATGTGCTGAGAAAATCCAAAGAATCCAATGAAAAAAGTGCTGCAAGCGATAACATATCTACAAGCTAAAAAGAGAAGTACTACAATCTATGGAATAGGTAGTTTTGTTAAAATTGTGGGCATTATTCCTCAATAAGATACCTTGAATTGCTCTTGAGAAACTAATTGTATCTTTGTTAAATACAAGTTAAAAATGAGCTCAGTTAATATCTCTGTAAAGGGTCAAATGTCATTTGAGGGTAGGAAGCAAAAGCAGAAGCTAAATGAAAGTGTATCATTGGGCCGGGCATGGTGGCCCATGCCTGTACTCCCAGCACTTTGTGAGACCGAGGTGGGAGGATCACCTGAGGTCAGGAGTGCGAGACCAGCCTAGCCAATATGGTGAAACCCCATCTCTACTAAAAATACAAAACATTAGCTGGGCGTGGTGGCGTGCACCTGTGATCCCAGCTATTCGGGAGGCTGAGGCAGAAGAATCACTTGAACTCGGGAGGCCAAGGCTGCAATAAGCCAAGATCGCACCACTGCACTCCAGCCTGGACCACAGAGTGAGACTCCATCTCAAAAAATAAATAAATAATAAATAAATAAATTTGTATCATTGGTGCCTTTCATCTGCTCGAGGGCTACATAGCTATGTTTTGGTATTAGAAATTGAGTACTTCAGAAATGAGGTTCCAAATTTTGGCATATAAACCTATTCTGTCTTGTTCCAACAAAATGAGGATAGGTACAGAAAAGAAAAAAAAACACTAAATTTCAAAGAAGAAGCCATATTGAAAAAAAATATGTGATTACATGGGCTTTCAAGGTAAAGATTTTTAATGTAACCCATGCAGGAGAAAGTAATCAACCAACAAATATTGTACCTGCAGGCATAAAGAAAATACAATACAAGAAAGTGTGCAATCTTTTTTCAAGATCATTGGAGGATAAAGTTACTTCCAAAGGGCCTTAGCTTAAATGACTATAAATTCGGATTCCCACCACACAGATGAAACAAGAAAAGTTTCTGCATCTGGAGAAAGGAACCATGGAAATATGAGGACAGCTGCAAAGATGTGTGTACATCATTAAAGACCAGCACAGTGTAGTTTTCGCCACTTGAGTTTGTGTGTTACTGCCCAGAAGGCATCCTTTGTCATCAGACTGGATCCTATTGTGGTGACATGCTATTGCTCTGGTCCTCTGAGAGTCAGAACTAAGTGACAATTCAAATGTGATCACTTAAAAGCCACATGACAGATACAAGCACACACAGGTCCGTATGGGAACTCTAATTTAAAACTTGAAGTAGAAGGCATACATTAAAATGTTGGTTCGGCCTTTTTTAAATGAGAGAATTCCTAATGGTAATTCCTAAAAAATATATTTCATCAGGCTTGCTATTTTAGGGAAATATTTATTCTTGTCTTGTTCTACCAAGGATTTGAAAACGAATATAACTGGGATGCTGGTTTCACACTGCCCTAAATAGGCCATATGTAATAGGCATGAAATAGTTAAAAAACACCCAAGCCTCTATTTAATTAACTAAGCTCTGCCACAAGAAGGTGGGTACTACACAGAGAGAATATTTCAGTGACAGACGAGAAACAATCTCCTATGGACTCAATGTGTGTGCCCTGCCCCCAACAAATTCATATTCTGAAATCCTAATCCCCAGTGTGATGGTAATAGGAAATGGGGCCTTTGGGAGATAATGAAGCCATGAGGATAGGGTTCTCATGAATGGAATTAGTGCCCTTACCAAAGAGACCCAGAGAGCTCCTTCTCCCTTTCAGCTATGTGAGGACAAGCAAGAAAATGGCCGTTATGAGCCAGGAAGAAGTTCCTCACCACACACTCAATCTGCTAATGCCTTGATCTTCAACTTCTCAGCCTCCAGAACTGAGAAATAAATGTTGTTTAGGCCACCCAGTCTCTGGTTTTTTTTTTAGCAGCCTGAATGGACTAGGACACAACCACGGAAGAGAAAAAAAAAGATATTGGAGCAATAATAGCATCTTCCAGGCAGGGTGCAGCAAGGATGGTGCTATAATTTTCTCTCTTTATATTTCCCTATCCATTCTTTTATAGCACCCTGAGCAGGCAAAACAGAAAGTATTTCTCAGGCATTTTGGAAAAGTCATATCAGGAACACATTCTCCTACACAGACTTGTATAATAGCCTTGTATACTATATGTGTGTAAAAATGTACATAATATATCTTGTATACAAGCTCTAACGGCATGCATACAAAAAAAAATCAAGAGAATTAGAAATGCCGATTCTAAATCCTTGAGGAACGAAAGCTTGTTCTTCAAGAATTAAACTCTGAACAGATGCAGAGGACTACAGAAAGATTCTGCTAGGTCAACTTTAAAAGAAGTGACCAATTCAACATGCATCATAAGCTGACATTACAGATTGGAGAAAGAGAACCAAGGTGATGCTAGAAGAGATTCTAGATAGAGACTAAGCTACCTCTCAGGCCATTCTTGACTGAACAATCATGAAAACTCTAGGAGAGAGGAGCTCAACTCAATGCTAGAACCATCTTAGATTTATATGTAAGTTGTAGTTTGTCATTATATACATATTTTATCAGAATGAATTGGATGTAATTCATAGGTTTAGTTCTTCTCAATATAGTATGCGTTTATCCTTATAAATTCTAGAGTTGAAGAGAACCCATTCAGGTGACATTTAGCACCTGTGAAATTAAAGAAAACAAGCCAGCCCCCAGCCTAGCCCATAGAAACCCTGCCACCCTGGAGAACCAGAGAGGGGTCCAGCCACCCTCTCTGATACCTCAGCTCTTATAAAACTCATCAAGATGTTATGCCACGTAGGAGGTAGTAACTGTGTACCTGCTGTTTAAAAACTAGTATTAAATAAGTAAATGTGACATTTAAAAAGCATAAGTACATGCTCACGATAAAAGCAATGACTATCATTTCAAAAGCCGTGCAAAATTAGTCAGATCTGCCCTTCACCAATTAGTGTTAATTCCTATTAATATGATCTAACGAGACTTAATTTCCTCAGCTATAATGAATGCAATTGTGAAGAGACTGAGTTAGAATTGTCTAAACTGACAAAAGGCAAAATTGTAGTTCAAAGATTGAACACACGGAGATTTTTGAATAGGAAACTTTTCTTATAAATCTCTGCTCAGCCACTTACTGATTGGTGTGACCTTGACACATTTCTTAGCCTCTCTAAACTTTATTTTCCCTGTGTTTAAAACAAGGAGAGTAGTTTACTATATACAGATTTGTTCATTTAAGAGGTGAGCTTTCCATGACATCTCGCATAGGGGCCATCACAGAATAGATGTACAATAATAGGACTTTCTCCTCACAAAAATGTACAGAACATCTACTAAGTGTCAGGTACTGTTCTAGAGTTTGACTATGTTTTCAGTGATCACATTCATTTTCCATAAACTAATAAAACCTACAAAATACATCTTTACATGACCAGATTATTAGGTTTTCCAGGAAAATAAAATATTAAAAGAGAATGTTGTATTTAGTTACTCACACAGAGAACAAATTACTTTCACTAATTCTGACTTTTTTTGAATATTTAGGGATTTTTTTCTTTTTCCAGAAGTCATGATCACAAACAAAAGTTATGAAGACAGATCACAGAAAAGGAGGTGCAAATGGATTTTTTCTTTTTGAATGTCTGAAAAGATGCTGGACTTCACTTTTTTTTTTTTTTTTTTTTTTGAGACAGAGTTTCGCTCTTGTCACCCAGGCTGGAGTGCAATGGCATGATCTTGGCTCACTGCAACCTCCACCTCCCGGGTTCAAGTGATTCTCCTGCCTCAGCCTCCCAAGTAGCTGGGACTACAGGTGCCTAACACCACACCCAGCTAATTTTTGTATTTTTAGTAGAGACAAGGTTTCACCATGTTGGCCAGGCTGGTCTTGAACACCTGACCTCAGGTTACCCACCCACCTCAGCCTCCCAAAGTGCTGGGATTACAGGCATGAGCCACTGCGTCTGGCCTGCACTTCACTTATAAGAAGAGAAATGCAAATTAAAACTTGCTAAAATGCCTTTTCACCGATCACATTGACAACGATGAAAAAGCGTGATGACACAGGGACAAAGAGCATAATGAGAGGGAATAATGGGGGAGCTGTGGCTCTGACACATAGGTGACACACAGGTATTAGGAGGGAATATTGTCCAAATTTCTAGAGGCAATTCTGTAACATTTATCAAATTTCAAATGCATTTGTTTACCCTTTAAGCCAGGGATTCTATTCTCTTTACTTACCTTACATGTTCGAGGACGTTTGTTGTAGCATTGTAAAGCAAAAGATTAGAAATCACCTAAATGTCCATTAACAGAAAATAGTTTAAAATCTTAAATTTAAAATTAAAATAATACATTTCAGGATAAATCCATGCAACAGAATACTATACAGCTATAAAAAAAGAATAAAAACACCCTTCAGAACTGAAATGATTTGGAGTAAGTTTAAAAAAAAAGTGGGGGGAAGGCAAAGGGACAGAGGGGTCTATAATATGCTACCATGTAGATAAATATAGAAACATATTTGTTTGTGTATTTATAAAATATATCTGGAAAATTAGAAAAAAATGTATTGTTTGCTGGAAGATGGTAGTGATAATATGGACTTCATTTCATACATTTTGTATTTTGAACCTTTTATGTGCACTAAGATTTTAAGATGAAAAAATTTAGAAAACTATGCAACAACCTAAAACTTAAATAAATTAAGTGATAATGGGATATTATATGTAATAGGTGCCTTATAGAGATGGTCCTCTGTATCCAATTATAAGTAATCTAGACATGATTTAGAGTATACAGAAGGATGTATGTACCTTATACGCAAATATAATGCTATTTTATATAAGGGACTTGAGTAGTCACAGATTTTGGTACCCATGGTGGGGGGTCCTGGAACTAATTCCCTCAAGATATTGAGGGATGACTATAATTGCAACTGTATAAAACATATGAGAATATGAAAAGAAATAAGCAAAAAACTTGAGATGGAATTACAGGCATTTAAAAACTATTTTCACCAACATTTCTGTAATTATAAATAATATAAAAATCATAAAACCACTAAAAATAAAAATTTCATATATGTTATTTTAATTTTTTAAAATATTAGTCTAATTATGACTTTTCTTATTTAAAGTAAAGCAAGATGGATCTATCTTTAAATGCTTCACTCTTGGGAAGAAAAAAGCAATGCCCTATTGATATGGTTTAGCTGTGTCCCCACCCAAATCTCATCTTGAATTGTAGCTCCCACAGTTCCCACATGTTGTGGGAGGGATGTAATTGAATCATGGGGGTGGGTCTTTCCCATGCTGTTCTCATGATAGTGAATAAGTCTCATGAGATCTGATGGTTTTATCAATGAGAGTTTTCCTGCACAAGTTCTCACTTGTCTGCCACCATGTAAGATGTGCCTTTCGCCTTCCACCATGATCGTGAGGCATCCCCAGCCACATCGAACTGTAAGTCCATTAAACCTCTTTTTCTCTATAAATTACTCAGTCTCGGATATGTCTTTATCAGCAGCATGAAAACAGACTGATACACCTATCCTTCTTTTCTAAATTTCAACTAAACTCACTCTAACTCAGAATTATGTATACCTGTAATTGTGAGCTTTTGATTTCACTAACTTTGTTGTAGCCTAGAACAGCAGACTCAGAAGGGCTCTTACGGGGTTAATTTACAGCAGTCCATCAGCTATATGTGGTTTTAGAAATTCATTTTCTCCTGCTGCACATTTCTAAATTAATGAACCTATTTTATACACTGATTAGTAATAAGACTATTGTATGTTGTATTCCATTTAGAATGTCAACGTACAAGGTAGATAACAGGCATGAGCTGTTTAGTATTAATTATCGAACCTATGGACCCCCCAGCCACTGAGGAATTGAAGGAACTTAGAACTCACCAAATGTACTTTCTAAAAGGATAACATCCAAGTATACTCTTGAGAACAGTATCTTTAGGAATTGGGAAGGAAATTACCACTATGTAACAGAGTTTCTTTCTTGGCATTTAAATAACTTTACAGTCTGTTGGTTTCCTTTTTTTTTTTCTTTTCTGGATTATATCTAAATTTATTATTGAAGACAGCACTTAGCATTTCTCTGGCCTAATCTTATTTTCCATGATAAATGTGTGAATTTGCCTCAATTACCTTAGGAATTACTAGACATTGCTTCAGAGTTTTTCCTGCACTTTAATGTTCTGCCTTCTTTTGCTCATTATTGTGATCACATACAATTTTGTAGCTCTATTGCTTGAAGAGATGTCACAAAAAAAATTTTAATAAATGTCATGTGCAATATATTTGCATGAATTGCCTCGTGAATTTGAAATTCCAGAAGCTATAACTCTGTTAACTGAAATGCTTTAACCTGGATCTCAATATGTGAAAAATCATTTAAGGCTGAATTGGCTTCAGCATAAAACTCTTTGAAAATAGCCTAAAGTAATGTGAGTTCTGGAACTAGTGCCAAAACATTATTCATTCTGTGCCTTTAAAGAAAGGCTGTGGCTTTTTGTTTATTTATATGTATATTACACATACTACTAAAAAAAAAAATAAAATTTTAACATAAAGTACATTAAAAACAACGAAGACAAAGATGATTAAATGTCTTATATCCCTGAACCACGTTAAGTCACAGGATTTCTCACCCATCAAGTCACAATGTGAGCTTCCACCCTAAAGCAGAAGGAGAAACATGACTAAAGGGAAATCCCTACTACAGGCCTGATATGGTGGCTCACCCAGTGCTTTGGGAGGCCAAGGTGGGAGGATTGCTTGAGGCTAGCAGTTCTGAGACCAGCCTAGGCAACATAGTAAGACCTCATCTCTACAAAAATAAAAATTGTAAAAAGCTGGGCATGGTGGTACGTGGCTATAGTCCTAGCTACTTAGGAGGCTGAGGCAGGAAGATCACTTGAGCCCAGAAGTTCGAGGCTGCCGTGAGCTATGATCATGCCATTGCATTTCAGCCTGGGCAACAGAGAGAGACTGTCTCTTAGATAGAGAGAGAGAGATTCCTACTATTCTTACTACAAACTAATACAAAGAAGGAAAGTGAATCCTTTACACCACAGGTTGATAAATTAAAGCCTGAGGGCCGAATAGAGCCTACAACCTGTTTTTGTAAATAAAGTTTCATTGGAACACCACATTCATTTGTTTATGCATGATCTATGACTGATTTCATGCTACAGGGGCAGAGTTCAGTAGTTACAACAGAGAACATCTGGCCTCCAAAGCCCAGAATATTTGCTACCTGGCTATTTACAGAAAAATGTTGCCAATTTCTGTCCACTTAGTGCGCTTGTTCAAAAGAAGGAGATAAGCTTTAGCAATCCTGGAGACTCGGGATGCAGAAAATCAAATTACTAGCATCACTTTTAATAGGAGAGAAACAATTGGGGTATAATCCTTAATTTATCAGAGGATTCCGCTGTTCTACTTATAATATATTGGAGTACTGGATAAGGAGTATTGTGACATTTTTCCTTATGAATATGAATTGTGTGTATAAATTGTACAGTTGACAACGTATGCTTTAATAAATACTTAGAGACGTATAGTATAAATAGATGCACAGATATATGGCTGGGAAAGCAGACACCAGAAATGCTTGGCATAAGCTATGGCTGAGACGATAGCCAGAAAAAATGATGTGAACTATCAAGTTAGAATCATTGAACAAAGCAGGCATTCTAGAGAAAAGCAAAGATCGCTGTGGTGGCGTCACAGATAAGCCCCCACCTTGTTAGAGGCTGGGACTATTAATTCAGACTTCTGACAACCCCTTCATTTATTGCTACTATGTAAATATGAGGAAAGAAACATTTTTTCGAAGGAAAGAACAACTCTACCAACTAATTCCGTCTCAGGATTTCTTGAAGCTCACCTGACTATGCTTTAATCTATCTAGGAGCCCCAGAAAGCTACTTCACACCCATCAGGCAAGCTTAGAGTCACTGAAAGCTACACCTTTACTCTCCCTCTTCATAGCTCCTTTTTTTGTACCCAGGGTTGAGTAACAATAATAAATCACCTGTGAAATACTTCTGACTTTGTGCTTATTAGTAAAATGCCTCAGGGCATGACTGTCTGCTTTGGAGAGCAAGATAAGAAATATTAATTAAGGTTTGAAAATCTAAACCTAACATATGGTTCTCTAATTCTGACCATTACAAAACACATTATTGTTTTTATGATAACATTTGTATTGTACTTGACAGGCTCTAGACCGGTTTCCTATTGTCCTAATCTACTAAGAGTCACTTCACTGAGAACAACATTTTCACTGCCAGATCAGGTCAAGAGACCCACACTTTGCAGAGTGGGAAGCAGAAGCTCCATGTGGTTCAATTACATTCCCAAGATTGCCCTGGTCTGTATCAAGTAAAACTGATTGACTTGTAATCAGTCATGAAGACTCCCAAAAGCCTAGAAAAACAAACTTCTGACTGGGTGCTCACACCTATAATCTCAGCACTTTGAGAGGCTGAGGCCCGAGGATCACTTGAGGTCAGGAGTTCAAGACCAGCCTGGCCAACATGGCGAAACCTTGTCTCTACTCAAAATGCAAAAATTAGCCAGGCGCAGTGGCACGTGCCTGTAATCCCAGCTACTCAGGAGGCTGAGGCAGGAGAAGCACCTGAACCCAGGAGGCGGAGGTTGTGGTGGGTCAAAATCGCACCACTGCATTCCAGCCTGGGTGACAGTGCGAGACTCTGTCTCAAAAAGATAAAAGAAAAGAAAAACAAACTTCTATAAACTGATGGTTTGAGGATGCATTATAAATGCTGTATATGGACTGAAATGTGTTCCCCCAAAATCCGTATGTTGAAGCCCTAACCCACAATGTAACTATATTTGGAGATAGAGCCTAGAAAGAGGTCAGAACAGTAGGGCCCTGGATTACTGTTATCATAAAAAGAGGCATCAGAGAGTTTATTCTCTCTCCCCCTCCACTATCTGAGGACACAGCTAGAAGGCTCAGGAAGAGAGTCTTCATCAGGAACCAAATCAGCTGGCACCTTGGTCTTAGACCTCCTGGCCTCTAGAACTGTGGGATATAAATTTCTGTTGTTTAAGCCATCCAATCTGTGGTCTTTCGTTATGGCAGCCTCAGCAGACTAAGACACATTGCTAAGATTAACATTAAGGTGAGGAAAATTCTGGAAAAAAAAACAGAGAGTCTTTGGATATCATACAATCTAACTGGATAACAATATAAACTCAAAATATTGGCTAAATAAAAAAGAAGAGGTGACATTTCTTCTTGTAATTCCTCCAAAACTATCTATTCAAGACATACAACTCAGAAGACACACAGACAGGGTTAAAATAGACGATGGTGAGTTGAGTATCTGTAAAGCGGAAGCACTGTTGGGGATTGGCTGCTGAAACATGAATGTGTATGTTGTCTAAATCTCTTATGACAACTTCAGTGGCCTGTACTTAGAAAAGCAGCCCCTGACATTCAAGAGCTGGCCTGGCGCTATCAACGAGGCCTTGATGTCCCCCTCTCAGACATAAACAATTTCATAGAACATTGACAGCAGACAAGGCCACTCTGTGACCATGATGGATCAGGACAAAAACAAGAAAACCCCACAATGTCTGAGCATAGACAAATTATGAACATTGTCCAAGATGCAAGATGCATGACACCCCCTTTCCTGGCTAATATGAATATCTGCTGCTGTTTTACCAATTATGGCTTTAACCTCAGTCTAGTCTGCCCCATATACAGATATACTCTATCAAGATACCCAATCATAGAATCAGGAAGCATACCCCTGCTTCCTGACAACATCTGATTCAGAGCAAAGCTTCCAAAAGTCCTCCCCAAATCACCTAGCACAAGCTCAAATCCTTTCTGTCTTTTCCAATATCTACTGGCTGAGACTCTCCACAGTCCTCCATTCTCTCCCTGCAAGGAGTAACAGACCAATATATTCAACTACACTGTGTTCCTAGAGGGCACAGACTGGAGAGCATTGACTAGGGTAGCTGAACAGTGTGGCCCTGACTTGTACTTCCCATTTTGTTTGTCTTAGAAAAGTTCACCAGGTGATGAACATACTTTAAAAACTAAAGGCTGGGCCTGCTGACTCACGCCTGTAATGCCAGCACTTTGGGAGGCTGAGGTGGGCAGATCAGGAGGTAAGGAGTTCGAGACCAGCCTGGCCAATATGGTGAAACCTTGTCTCTAGTAAAAATACAAAAATTAACTGGGCATGGTGGTGTGCACCTGTAGTCCCAGCTACTTGGGAGGCTGAGGCAGAAGAATCGCTTCAACCCAGGAGGCAGAGGTTGCAGTGAGCCGAGATAGCGCCACTGCACTCCAGCCTGGGCAATGGAGCAAGACTCTGTCTCAAAAAAAAAAAAAAAAACAAAACACGAAGAAAGCTCAGAATTGTAAAATTTACAATCCTATTGTCAAGTTTTGTTCAGTTTGTTTTTGTTTTTGAAACAGGGTCTCACCCTGTTGCGCAGGCTGGGGTGCAGTGGCACGATCATGGCTCACTGCAGCCTCAACCTCCCAGGCTCAAGTGATCCTCCCACCACAGCCTCCCAAGTAGCTGGGACAACAGGTGCATGCTACCATGCCCAGCTAATTTATAGTTTTTTTGGTAGAGAAAAGGTCTCACAATGTTGCCCAGGCTGGTCTTGAACTCCTAGGCACAAGTGATCCTCCCACCTCAGCCTCCCAAAGTGCTGAGATTATAGTCATGAGCCACCATGCTTGGCAGTTTTCTTCTTTTGTTTTAAAGTGAGACAGAAATCAAACCGATATACCAAAGGAGTTCATCACACTGAAATTTAAACAACTGTGAGGCTCCTGCACAGTAACAGCAATCCTATTTACTGTCTGTATTATTACATGTCAGAGGTATGAATCAGATTAACAAATTAAATTGCCTCAAATATGAGTTTTTGTATTAATGCCATCGGTGAAGGCATTTGTCATTTTTTGCTCATATTAGCCAGGAAAGGGGATGTCATGCATCTTGTGGCTTGGACAATGCTCATAATTTGTCTGTGCTCAGACATGGTTATGGAGTTGTCTTGTTTTTGTCCTGATCCATCACGGTCACAGAGTGGCCTTGTCTGCTGTCGATGTTCTACGAGATTGTTTATGTCCAACAGGGGACATCAAAACCTGGTTGATAGCACCAGGCCAGCTCTTGGATGTCAGGGGCTGCTTTTCTTCTTTCTCAAGTAAAGCTCACTCAAGTTGGAGTAGGAGGTTTAAATGTCTAGCACACTCTCTCCATTCTCCTCCCCTTTTCTGACTAATAGAACCTCTCTTTCCTAAAGGTAACACATTGAAGGTGGTTTGTGTGGACTAATGAACCTCAACAACACTCATTTAGCCAATGAAAAATCATTTATTATTATACTAATTTATGACTTCACCAGTGGAATTGTGAACTCTTGTCTAAGATCATCCAAAAGTGAACCACCCCTGAGGCATGGGTTCAGGGCCTTCAAATGCTACCTAATTATCCCTATGGTATAGATTGAAATTAATTTACATTTGCACACATCACATTGTTCACACAGAGAATAAAACACCATCAAACCTTAATTGTATGGGAAAAAATAAATCTGACATATTATCTAGAAAATTTTCATGCATTCTGAGTCTTTGAACATACCACAAAAATGGGATCATTGGCGGCTGAATGTGGCAAAGCATTTGTCCCATTCAGGAAGGAATGAACCAAATTATGAAGACTCATCACTTGAGAATCCAGAGTCCCATCTGCTTTATCAAACCCTTCCAAGGCATTCCTGGGAGAAACAAGTATAACAGTGACAACAGACAAAGACTGATAAAGGTCTCTTTTTTGTTGTTTTCAGCCTAGATGATAGTTGTCTAATTTGAGATTGGGTAGGGATATGGGAAGCTCTGTTATAGCAAATTGACCAAGAATTAGCCCCAAACTTTAATGATAATCCTCTGTAAGGGGAGAGAACTCCTAATCAATGCTATTTCTGAATTATATCTCTTTTGTGTACTGTATGACAACCTTCATACCGGTCTCTCATATGCTTGGAGAGCAGGCTCTGTGTTTTCTTCAGATATTTATTGCCAGGGTTCAGTACCATGCCCAGCAGATGGTCTGTGATCAATAATTTTTTTATTTAACATATAACCTGATATTTATATTTCTCAACCAAATAGACCTTCAGCTTGAGTGAAGGTCCAGCTACTCAGGAGGCTGAGGTAGAAGGATGACTTGAGCCCAGGAGTTTGAGGTTACAGTTAGCCATGATTGTGCCACTGCACTCTACCCTAGGTGACACGGCGAGACCCTGGCTCTAAAAAAAAAGAAAAAGAAAAAAATTTTCTACCACCATAAAAAGACTAAGAATTATGAGAAATACATTTATAAATAAGATTTTAAACAAAGCTGGGTCCAAAAAGGGGATGGTAGATAGATTAAAGATCTTCTCCAAAACTGGATTCTCTCTCTCTCTTAATTGTGTTTAAAGTAGACAATTTGTATGGGTCCAGGGCAGGGCAGGCTGAACTCAAATGTAGAGGTTGTGCTAAGTGTAGCATGGCTTAGAGTCTGCTGAGTTGGACACAGCCCTCAGAGTAGTATCAAAGGTGGGGGAAGGGTAACATTTAAGGTTGTTTTGAAAAGGAGGATGAATTAGTTCTTCATTGTGACAAAAGTGCTATTAAAATAGATTGCATTTTCTATATGTTTGAGTTAGGGGAGTTGTTCTCAAAATGCAGTGCTCGGACCACCTTAACTGGCATCGTTTGGGATTTGGTTAGAAATGCAAATTGTTAAGACACAGCCTACACCTACTGAATCAGAAACTCTGGGAGCAGGACACGAAATATGTGTTTTTCTTTGGTGATTTTGAGATGTGCTTAAATTCTAGGCCCACCTCTACAGGTACATACCACCACACCTGGCTACTTTTTTATATTGTTTGTAGAGACAGGGTCTTGCTCTGTTGCCCAGGTGGTCTCAAACTCCTGGACTCAAGCAGTCCTCCCACCTTGGCCTCCCAAAGCACTAGGATTACAGGCATGAGCACCATGCCCAACCTGTGGTGGAAGATTAATAGTTGGTCTTTAAATGTAAAGTACTGTAATGTCATTGCTGTGCTATGATTTGAGTTGAATTGAGTCCGCAATACTCCTCTGAGATCTCAGACCCCACTATTAAGTTCTATGGCTGATAAATTTCTAATATCAACATTTTAAAAAATAAGAAAGGAAAGAGAAAGAGCATGGACATTGAAAAAACACTATATTTAATGAAGTACCCTGGTTCCGAAGACTGGACCTATTAATGTACTGCAATTAGAAATACAAAAGATGGTTTTGAACAGCTAAGTTAGAAGGTATTAAAACCACATTGTTAGTCATAGTAAATGGGTAGAGACTTTCCTCACACCAATCCCTTGCTAACTTCTCTTATTAGGCCCCTCTCCATCACTTAGCTTCATAGACAACCCCCAAAACCTGGGTTTCCTTCCAGTTCATTACAATCACAGGCATGAAAACCTGTACTGTACAGGCAGGTCCAGCAGAGCTCAGAGCACCCACCTGAAACTGAAGGTAGAGTTCTGGAAGAAGGGAGGATTGTCAAACTTCTGGAGAGACAGGCAGTCTCGTATGTCTTTTAAGGTTGGCAATTTTGTGCTGTTTCTTCCCACTTGATTTCTTCTCAGCAAACCTTCATAGGTTCCATTGCACAAGGTGACCCGGTGGTTGTAGTCATCCAAGCTAAGATTTGTAATAAGATTTAAAATAATATATCTTGGCTGGGCACGGTGGCTCACATCTGTAATCCCAGCACTTTGGGAGGTTAAGGCAGGTGGATCGAAGCCAGGAGTTTGAGACCAGCTATGGCAAAGCCCTGACTCTACTAAAAATACAAAAATTAGCTGGGCATGGTGGCGTGTGCCTGTTGTCCAGCTACTCAGGAGGCTAAGGCAGGAGAATCGCTTGAACCCAGGAGACAGAGGCTGCAGTGAGCAGAGATCATGCCACTGTCCTCCAGCCTTGGTGACAGAGTGAGACCCTGTCTCAAGAGAAAAAAAAAATTCCCCAAAAACAAAAAATGATATGTCGTAACTTGTGGACAGTATTATAAATTTGGGCCAAGCAAATCAATCAGGGTCACAATCATGGTAAAATTGTACTACGATTACTTTACCAGAGTTAACAATATGTGGTAAAAAGTACTCTACCTGAAAGTCATTATGGGTCAAGAAGTTTCAAAAATGTAGATGCACAAAATATGGACACGGGCATAAATATGAATAATCATTACCATTCTGTTGGAAAGACAGTGAGAGGGTTTACAAGGCAAGATGACTCCTATTGTGTGCATGTGAATCTTGAGTAACTGAAGGGAGAATAGGGTGGTTCATATTATGCTGAGCTAAGCCAGTTTTGGCAGAAGTGGCATGTAAGGCATTTTAGGCAAACTGAAGGCAAACAGGGGAGGTCAGAGTAAAAGCAGATGAAAGTACACAAAGGGGAGATATTCGAAGAAATGCTGTGTTGGAAAATGTTCCAAGGTAGTACAGTATCAATAGTTACGTGCTCAGCATGGCCTGAGAAGGTCCCATGTCCGTAAGACATTATAACCTACATGCCTGCTATGGCCTGGATTCCACCATCAGAATAGTATTTCTTTCTTTCTTTTTATTTTTCTTTTTTAATTTAGAGATAGAGTCTCACTCTGTTGTACAGGCTAGAGTGCAGTGGCATGATCACAGCTGACTGCAGCCTTGAACTCCTGGGCTCAAGCAATCCTCCCGCCTCTGTCTCCCCAGTAGCTGAGACTACAGGTGCACATCACCACAACTGGCCTTTTTTTTTTTTTGAGACAGAGTCTCACTCTGTAGCCCAGGCTGGAGTGCAATGGCACACTGCAACCTCCACCTCCTGAGTTCAAGCAATTCTCCTACCTCAGCCTCCTGAGTAGCTGGGACTACAGGCACATGCCACCATGCCCAGCTAACTTTTGTATTTTTAGTAGAGACAGGGCTGTCAGGCTGGTTGGTCACCATGTTGGTCAGGCTGGTTTCGAACTCCTGACCTCAGGTGATCCACCTGCCTCGGCCTCTCAAAGTACCGAGATTTTAGGCGTGAGCCACCGTGCCCAGCTAGTCTAACTTTTTAAACTTTTTGTAGAGACAGGGTTTCACTATGTTACCCAGGTTGGTCTCGAAGTCCTGGCCTCAAGTGATCCTCCTGCCTTGGTCTCCCAAAGTGCAGACCATTATTTCACTGGCAGATATAAAAATTTAAAGATGTTATTGTGAGGGTTTTCATGAATCAGGGATAGGACCGAGTATGTGAGAATATAATCAGCACATTCACAGGGATGAAAGAGGCCAGGACCTAAACACTAAGCTGAAAAAGGTCTCCAAGGCCTCCCAGGCAGCATTTCCCAAAGTGGATTCCAATGGGATGTCCGGTGAAGTAAGAGTGCCAGGGTTAGGGTCCTCTTGAAAAAGAATATCACATTTATCTATGGAAAGCTTGAAGACGTTCTAAAAATTTAAAAAACCTTTTAAACTCAGCCTTCTCTAAATTTACTTGATGACAGAAATCTCTTTTCACGTACCATCCGCTACTATTCCAAGGTATGGTGGGAAACAGCGCTTGATGGAATTAAGCTCAGTCACAGAAAAAGCACTGATGTTGTCCCTACTTGTGGAGCACTGTTCTGAGCACTGTAGGAAATGCACAGGATGTGGAAGATGAAGTCCCCACTAGCTGGGCATGGGCCCCTCAAAACGCACACCTACGCAGGCTCAGGGTGTTGGCAGTGAAGCCTGGGGGCCGGGGAGCCAGAGCTCTGTGCCCTGGAGCAGTCTTAAGGACCTGGGAGGAAAGACAGAGCAGTGGGGTTAAAAACATGAGGATTTTGAGGCCAGGTGAGGTGGCTCACACTTGTAATCTCAGCACTTTGGGAGGCCGAGGCAGGCAGATTACATGAGGTAAGGAGATCGAGACCATCCTGGCCAACATGGTGAAACCCTGTCTCTACTAAAAATACAAAAATTAGCTGGGCATGGTGGCGCAGGCCTGTAATCCCAGCTGCTCAGGAGGCTGAGGCAGGAGAATTGCTTGAACCAGGGAGTCGGAGGTTGCAGCGAGCCAAGATCACGTCACTGCACTCCAGCCTGGTGACAGAGTGAGACTCCATCTCAAAAAGCAGATTTTGAAGGAAAAAAATGAATAAAGGACGGTGAGGTGAGGAGCCTCTTGGGAAATTTTTGCTGAAATGTGTTCCAGGACAGAGAAACCAATTCAAGGAGTCTTTGAGGACAGAACTCTTCATGGGCTGCAGGCCAGGCCACTGATGTGTGTATATAGTCTTTAGTATGTCACAGATCATCCTTCCCCAATTGGCCCCAAGCCCCTGTCCTCCTCAACTCACCAGCATCCTGTGACCCAGCCATACTGGGCTGTTTCCAGAGAATTATCTAGTTTCACACATGATGTTCCCTCCACCAAGGACTCACCCACTGCCCTCCCACACTCCCCTCACCCTCCTCTACGCCTAAGGTCTGTGCCCCTTCCCTTCTCAGAGCCATCATCTCCTCCTCTTGGGGACTTGTCCAGACTCTCCTCTTGTCTTTGTGTATACATCTATTCAGTACTTCTCACTCTCAATTGTAATTTACTTACAAGAAATCTATCTCGTTAATACAAGATAATATTCAAAAGGGAGGTTTTATTTCATTCATCTTTGTATTCCTGGCAGTACTACATCACGTGGGATATGATTGGTGCTTAGCAAATGTTGACTGAATGCAAGAACTATTCTTAATTTGATTAGGTTGGTACAAAAGAAATTGTGGTTTTTGCTATTACTTTTAAAGGCAAAAACCACAATTACATTTGCACTAACCTGATAAAACTAACCTGATCTCAAAATGATGGCCAAGCATAATCAATTCACAAATGTGATTTTGATATTTTTATTTTTTTAATTAAAGAGCTCTGAATTTTTGAAATCCCACCTCCCACAGGAAAACTGTTTTTAGAAACATGTAAATAGGACACCACATGCATAAGAAACAGAACTATAAAGTGACTTTTCCATGTCTCAGACATCAGAAAAGACTATCTCTGGATACCATTGCAGGTACAGGAGCCATTACCTATCACAGACAGTTTCCCAGCTGGAGAATCTTGAGTTCTGACTAATCAGAGTCGGATCGTCTGGTCTCGCTGCCCCAAACAGCTGGTCTGTACACACATCACACTCGTTCCTCCCAGTGGCAAAGTTCCAGTAGGGCAAAGCAAAAGACTCATTGCCAATGAGTCGCTAAAAGCAAAGGGCAGGCCTAGTCATTTAATCCATGCCATCAGATACACAAGAAAGCATACAAGGCAAAGACTGGTATGTATCTGAACCAAATGTCTACCAAGGCAAAGAGTATCGGATGGATAAATGAATGAAGAAACTGTGACATAAATCAGTGTGTGTATATTACATATATATACATATATATAATATATATATATACACACTGTGTACAATGGACTATTATTCAGCCTTTAAAAAGGAGACCCTGCCATTTGCAACAACACATTGTGCCAACTGAAATAAGCCAGACACAGAAAGAAAAACACTGCACTATCTCACTTATACGTGGAATCTAAAGAAAAGAAGAAAAAAGAAAAAGAATGAATACGTAGAAAGAGAGATACATGGTAGTTACAAGGGGCTGGGAGAAATGGGAAGACGTAGGCTGAAAGGTGCAAAGTTGCAGTTATTTAGGATAAATAAGTCTAGAGGTCTGAGACTATAGTTAACGTTGTATTATGTACTGGTAATTCGCCAAGAGAGTAGACCTTAGGTACTCTTACCACACACACAAAAAAAGAGATATCTCTGTGTGATGCTGAGTATGTTAATTTGCTTTAGTGCACTAATCACTTATCTTGTATGAATATCAAGATAAGTATATCAAAACTCACATTGCATGCCTTAAATATATACAATAAATTTTTTTTAAAAATTAAAAGAACTAAACACATAGTTTTGACCTACCTGAAGATCTCTTTCCAGACACAACAAATGGTACCGGTGCCAGGTAACAAACGCAGGTCCTTGATGTGAGAAATCTATGGCCTTGTAAGGGCGTCCTGGTCCTGAAACAATTGGGAAACATATTAGAGATGACAAAATAGAATTTTTAAAATGTTAAACCTTACCTGGGCTGTATCTATACAGCCAATAAGTCCATGCTGTTTTATAGTAGTAAGAAAAAAGTTTGTTGTTATTTATCCCTCCAAAAGCAATAGTAATGACATGAATTTCAGAAGTAACTAGTACTTTTAGGATAAACCCTCCTTTATCTCTTAAAAGGTTGATTTCTAGCAGAGATCCAGGAAATTCAGGTGACTTTCAGCATTGGGAGCCCCTGATACATATTTAATTTGTAAGCAACAATCCATTCAGGTGAAATAGACTATCCAAAAGAATAGATCATTAAGACCTAAATGAAATACACTTTTAAAGGCATTTGCTAACCTATGCTTCACAAAGATAAAAATTTAAAAGGGAGGGATTAATTAATAATATTGTAACTTCAACTGCACTTAGTCCTAATGCAGTATTTATGTAATCAAAAAGAACTTCCGCATATGTTGCCTCACCCATCAATCTGTTATAATGACTAGCTGACAAGCATGGTCGCTGAGACCAGAAGAGAGAAAAATACAATCTAGCCATTTAGGCTGGACACTGGAACTGCCAATTTTAGTGAAAAGCTCTGGACGATTTAATGACCTCCTTACTGCCTGGTCCATCCTTCTTCCCTTTTTCATAACAGCTTTGATGGTTATGTGGAAACTTTAGCTAACTTTAGTTCTTGTTCAAAATACCTATAACAACTTCAGAGAGCTGAACAGACATGAATATAAATTTAATTCGTAGCTATGACCAGAAACTATGACTTTCTTTTCCTCGTGAGAGACTACCCTCTCATAAAGCAATAATTCCTCAGAGTGATAACAGGAAAACTATAAAGGTTTATAGCCAAAAGAGCCTCCTTATCTATCGATAAAGAAAGACAGATGCTTACCTGTAAGGCAAGTTTTAAGACTCACACTGAGAAAAGCACTGCCATCCCTGCTGTTGGCTACACAGCCCTTTCTCATGTTCAATCCAGAGCAAGGTTTCAAATTCTCAGAACCCAACAACGAGAGGGTATCAAGCGAAGGGGAACAAGTGATGAGCAGAAGGATGAACCTGTCCAAATCAGAATCTTGCTCTTCAAAGTGAGCTTGATGTCTTCGTTCACCCTGACCCCAATGAAGGACCCCCAAAATGGGGACAGGTGCACATACAGCCATGCATTCAAGGACTGCTATGAGAAGAATCTAGGATGGAGTCAAGCCCTCCTGGAATATAGTGGTGTCTATGGCTTTCCTTTGACTGAAAAATAGGACGAAGCTGAACCTACTTCATCCATGAAGTTTGTAACAGACAACCCACTCATTTCAAGTCCTACCCAGACCCCAATTTTTAAGACTTGGAAGGGCAGGTCACCAATTTCTCAAGCATCCAACATGACTGTGTTGCAAAGAGCTAAGCAGCAGAAACTCTACATTGCTGTGGCTAAGCTTGTACTTTTGACAATAAAGCTCCAAGAAACCTGGGGGTTCTGGACCATGCAGGAGTACCATAAATGATTATCTGAAAGTCTGTCATGTGATAGACTGTCTAAAATCCATCCAAAGTTGATCTATCATGTGAGTTTAACAAGATGCCCACTCCCAACATGAGCACTCTAATTCTGCACAAAGAAGCTTCATGTGCCTTAGCACATGTTCAGTTAATTCCTCTAATTTGGAGAAAAGGTCAGAGAGGGCTTCCACGGCCAGATTTGCAAATATTTTCTTCCGAAATCAAAAGGAATTCGCCTCCACCTCACCAACTCACACCTTTGATGATTAACAGCTTCACAAAGAGTTTACACTTTGAACCAAGAACATACAGTAGAGGAGAGAACATTTAAAGTGTCTGCAGCCAATGTGCAGGAAGAAACTGCTTCTTTCTAACTCCAAGCAGTATTTGATAATTCTATGACTTTCATAAACCTAAGGCTGCCTTGAGGTTGCTCTCTTGTTAATTAACTTGCATGAAATTACTTCTCACTGCCATACCCTCAACCCAATCACAAACCTGTAATAATATACCTTCAGCCAAGGAAAAAACCCACCTAATAATGTATCTCTAACAGAATAATAATGGAGCCACACAAAAAAATCATAAACACTGCAGTTGGCAAACTGCGGCTGGGTTCCACTGGGCCCAAGCAGGCCCAGCCAGTGTTGTGTGGTGATCACGTAGTCGGGGTGTACGCTCTTCTTCGCGAGATCTAAGGCGCCCAAGAACTGCTCTCTCTCCTGAGGACTCAAGGAATGGATGTTCTGCCGAATCACTGGTGGTTTCTTCCGATCGCAGTTGGGACCGGTCCAGCCAAACTTGCAGTCTCCACAATTATAGCCGGCAAAGTTTCCTAGTTCACAAAACAGAAAGATGGAAAGGAAGTGGGTTTATGTCATCTGGAAGAAATTTCTGAATTTGTACTCTGAAATTTGAATGGAAGAGAAGATGAAGGTGCTTACACAAAGGCAAAGAAAGTCAATTTTCCTCCCATGGTCTCCTCTTAAGTGTTTCTATCTCCAAGTGGACTAAGCACTAGAGAGTTTCCTAGACACATTCCCAGCAAAGAAACAGGACATGAAATACATTGTATACTGCAATGAGCTAAACTGTGTCCCCCAAGTCCTAGCCCCAGCATATGTAGTATGTGACTATATTTGGAGATAGTGTCTTTAAAGAGGTAATTAAGGGTAAATGAGGTAATTAGAGTAGGCCCTAGTCCAATATGACTGGTGTCCTCAAAAGAAGAGGAAATTTGGACACGTGTTTTGGAAGGAAGACCACATGAAGACACAGGGAGAAGACAGCCATCTGCAAGCCAAGGAGAGAGCCCTCAGAGGAAACCAACGCCCTGATCTCAGCCATCCAGCCTCCAGAACTGTGGGAGGGTGAATTTCAGTGTTTAAGCTGCCTAGTCTGTGGGATGTTGTTATGGCAGCACTAGCAGACTCATGCACACGCTCCTTCCTCCCAGGATCGCAGGGGTGTCTCCTCCTGCGTCTGCTCCATGCCCAGAAAAGGGGATGACACAGAACAGTTCATTGATTTAGAGAAGAAAGAAAATACACAGCAAGCTAAAGATGAAACCAAAATAAATACATGGCTTGGCCCAGTGGCTCACGCCTGTAATCCCAGCAGTTTGGGAGGCCGAGGCGGGCAGATCACTTGAGGTCTGGAGTTCGAGACCAGACTGGCCAACATGGTGAAACCTCGTCTCTACTAAAAATACAAAAATTAGCGGGGCATGGTGGTACATGCCTGTAGTCCCAGCTACTGCAGAGGCTGAGGCAGGAGAATGGCTTGAACCCAGGAGGTGGAGGTTGCAATGAGCCGAGATCATGCCATTGTACTCCAGCCTGGGTGACAGAGCAAGACTCTGCCTCAAAAAGAAAGAAAAGAAAGAAAGAAAGGAAGGAAGGAAGAAAGGAAGAAAGGAAGAGAAAGAGAGAGAGAGAGAAAGAAAATAAATACATTAACTGATTTCCAGGAATTTAGAAGAAATCTCACATTTAAAAAGCTGACTTATTTCACAAAGTTGACAGCATTAAGACAAAATCAACGGAAGCGGGCAAGTCCTCAGGGTGAATCAGCAGCCATGATGTCAGAAGTACAAACCACCACACGATTGCTGTCAGCTGCACAAAGCTCCCTGCTTTCTCAAAGCCCAGGGAAGGAGGACAGGACTAGCAAGATCAAGCTCTGGGCATCTCTCTGATCAGCATCTAAAGTTTACATCCTTGTAGCTTGCCTCAGACTTTTCCCTTCTTAGCCTTCCAACTTATTGCCTTGGGTATGACCAACATTTCATTCCTTAGGTTAGAGGGTAAAATTTAAATATCATTAGAGCACAAGATTGAAACAAAAGGGGATAATGCTTATCTCCCAGAAGATTAAAGGGATTACGTAAAGCATTGAAAGAGGGTGACCAGCTCACTTACTCCTCCTCCTCTACCTCATGCCCTAGGCCTATTTGCTTGCTTTTCCTTCTTCCTGGAACACTTTTCCCTCACTGTCTCCCTAAATTCCTCTTTACCTGCGTGATCCATTTCTCCTTTAAGCTTCACATTGGTGCTCTCTAAGGTCATTCTTGATTCCACAGGTCGGGGTTCAGGTCAGTTACTTCTTCCTTGCACCTCATACATCCCTTCTTCACATTTATTTACACTGATTGTAAACATCTCTACACTTGTTTCAGCTCCAGGCAGCTGGAAGGCTGTGAACTCACTGCCTAGGCCTGTGCTTAGCCTTGTTCAAAACAAACATGTGTTGAGTGAATAACGGAAGTATCGAGCATGTAGCAGATGATGCCACATACATTTTCTCTCCCTGTTCTGTGGGTTTGCAGAGAAAGCAGCCCCTATAAATAATTTTGGTAAACTACAAGTAGCCAAATAGAGGTAAGTAAAAAGTACTATGACCATAGGGGAGGGAGGGTTATGTGGATCTCTCAAGGAAAATTTTCCAACAGCATGAAAAGAAAATGATTAATAGCACTCTGTAAAGAAAATGCACAGGCTTCCTTTTCTATAGTGGATTTTTTGATAGTTAAAGAAAATTTCCTTAAAATGTGAGTAGGGGGAATTTTTTCTAATTGTAATTGGTTCTTTGAGTTTTTTGTTTTTTATAATATATCATATATCCCACCTTTTACGTAGCTCAATTATCTGTATTTTTCTTTTACAGCACTCTATGAGAACATAAGTTAAAATATTGAAAAAAGGAAAAATTCTACTCTTCCCAAGACTAAAAATCATGTTTTTGAATACTTTAAGTTAAACATTAAAATGTATGTTGATTCCTGGAGATAATTAAATACACACTATTTATTTAACAAATATTTATGAAGCGGCTACTATCTCATCAGATGCTATGCAAGGTGCTTCAAGTTTTATGGACCTTGAAGTCTATTTTCCCTGGGGCAACCTTACTAACACTCTATGTATTAAAAACAGATTTGATTAAAATACATCACCTACTCTGGCAGTATAGGAATGGAACATTATTTTGAGAACTGACTGAACGAAATGCTGTGTCTAAAAAAGAGTAGCTACCCAGATTAAAATTCAGTCAAATTTCCAGCTGCCTATCTATAGCTGATTGGAGGTAAATGTCTAGTCACTTCTCTACAGTAGAAGAGTAATTCTTTGCTTCATAATGCTGAGAAATTTGGATGATAATAATGTTGATAGAGGTTCATTGATTGTAACCCTGGTTTGCGGATGTTGCTAGTGGAAGATTGCAGAGTGTGGGGGAGAAGGTAGATGGGAATTTTTTGTACTTTCTCCCCAATTTCGATGTGAACCCAAAACTGATCTAAAATAATAAAGTCTCAATATTTAAAAATATTAATAAATAACACATCTGAAATTTATAATAATAATTTAATACATTTTTACATTCAAAGGCATAACACTTGTTTTTGAATTGGGGATCTGATTGTTGAAATTGAGTAATTCATAACTTATGCCATGAATTTGAAGACTATTTTCTTTGCCATGATTCTTTGTAGTTGGCAGAAACAACATAATTGGCTCTCTCATGTATTTATTTAACAAATAATTTATTGAACACCTACTATCTAAAAGGTAGCCAACACTAAACATGCACTGACAGTGAGGGAGATGTGAGTGTGTGGGGGTAGGGGGTTGGCAAATCTCTGTATTTTTGACTCAGTTTTGCTGTGAACCTAAAACTGCTCTAAAGTCTATTAAAAAATACAACAATCAACATGTCTTCCTTTATGCTACCATAGCTTTTATGTTATAAAAAACAAGCACATTAATGTGGAGCACATAGAACTACATCTGGTGTACAGTGAGTTAAATATACATATATATATATATATATATATATTTTTTTTTTGTCAAGACAGTCTCACTCTGTCGCCCAGGCTGGAGTGCAGTGACGTGATCTCAGCTCACTGCAACCCCCGCCTCCCAGGTTCAAGTGATTCTCCTGCCTCAGCCTCCCTAGTAGCTGGGATTACAGGTGCACACCACCACGCCTGGCCAATTTTTGTATTTTTAGTAGAGATGGGGTTTCACCATGTTGGCCAGGCTGATCTTGAACTCCTGAACTCGGGTGATCCACCTGCCTTGGCCTCCCAAACTGCTGGGATTACAGGCGTGAGCCACCACACCCTGCTATGAGTTCTATATTAAGTGTTACTATTACTAGTATTATTAGAGACCACTTACCAAATAGTATAGCAATTGTTTGTCTTCATATCTGTCTTACACATCACTATACTGTGCACATCTTAAGAATCATGTCAGTTTTCCCCCCTTTCTGTATCTGAAGGGCCTAGTTGATACTAAATAAATGTTGGTTGGGTGGGTGGTGAAAGAATCAATGAATAATTGAATAAAAGGGATCAGACACTAGTGAATATAAATACAGATGGCCTCTGACTTATGATGGTTCAACTTAAAATTTTTCAACTTTAGGATGGTGCAAAATCAATATGCATTCAGTAGAAACTCTACTTCGAATATCCATGTAACCATTTTGGTTTTCACCTTCAGTGCAGTATTTAATAAATTACATGAGATATTCAACACCTTATTATAAAATAGGTCTTGTGTGAGATGCTTTGTCCCAACTGTAGGCTAATGTTAGTGTTCTGAGCGCATTTAAGGTAGGTTATGCTAAGCTATGATGTTCATAGGTTAGGTGTATTAAATGCATTTTTGACTTAACAATACTTTCAACTTATGATGGATTATTGGGATGTAACCCCATCATAAGTCAGGGAGCATCTGTATAAATGAGGCATAATACCTTAGTCTAGTGGAAATGAAGGACAAGTACACAGTGACATTTCAACACAAGTCAAACTGTGGGAAAAGTGAAAACAGAGGAATAAATCAAGCTCCATGGGATGACAAATGACGAAATGATTAATCCTGATTCAGAAAATCAGAGATGCTTCACAACTATAGTGAACAAGAAACGTTAATGTAACCAGAGTTGCCTCCAAAACGCAATGTGTAAGTTCTAATAAGAAAGCTTTCAACACCTGTGAAAAGAATGGGAGGGGGGGAAAAAAAAGAAAGCTTGTGTCTGTTTTGGAGCTCATTTATGACCCAGAAATTTATTCTATTAAAAAATTCCTTTTCCAAGATGCCTCAGAGAAATTATTCCAAAGCTTTGCAGTCGGGTCCCTTTCATTTCTAAGTTTATAGACCTGACCTGCAGAATTTGTTGAAATGCTGGAGATGACTGAAAAGTGTAACAACATGAAAGCCTAGCAGACAAAATGTTTATTTCTTCAGTTTAGTTTTCCTAGTAGCATCTTCCATCAATTTAACATGAGTTAGTTTTTTCTTCTTAATCTACCAATGCAAAAAATATAAGAAGAGAAGCATTTTAGAAAGAACTGTGTTATCTTACTGGGAAACAGAGAGAGAGGAAAAAAAATGATTCCTAGATAATATCAATCTATCAACCATTGAGTATGTCCTTCAGTGAAAATTAAATTTAAAGAGTCAAAGTCTCATGTTTACAAAGGACTAGGATAAAAATGGGAAAAGAGTGAGATCATCTAAACACCACACATTCCTACATGAACTGCATCGGCTCAACCTCAGAAAGCCATTAGACTAAATAAGCTTAAAGACCACCGATTAGTGAATTTACAAGGAACTCTAAATAGCCTATTCCTTTTAATTAGAGATTCTATTATTTTAATAACAATACTTTATACTTACATAGGTCCTTTCATCTACAGAAATCAAAAGGATTTTACAAGTGTGGTTTCATCATTATCCCCATTTCAGAGATTGGAAAATGGAGGCAATTAGTCACTTGTACAAACAAGAAGTTCACCGTCAACTGTTCAAAAATTATTTGGTGCACAAGTTTTTCAGAAGCTGAAAGACATAGCTGCAAATGGCATATTCTCATAAAGCCAACTGGCAGGTAAGCCTTATAAGGTGAATAGCAAATTCAAAGTCTCCTGCAATTCAGCTTTTCCTGACAATTAAGCCCAGTGGCTTTTTTGTTTCAATTTATCCCTATGGAGACTATAGAGAAGCTCTCTACAGAGAATTTCACCATAGAATTTAGAGTTTTAAAAAACAAATCCCAGAATTTGTATGTGTTTCTACTTATTAGGCTGAAATTACTTTACCAGCTTCATGATTACGGAAACTATGAGGTGTTTATTTTCCAAAGAATTAACAACATTCGGGGTCATCAATAGTCTGTTACAAGACACTAATATACACCTCTTCCTTGAGAAATTTTGGATCATCCCAGGAGTGCCCCAGTGACTCCACCAGCAAAAGAGTCACCAGGCTACTGTAGAGGATGTTCTTTGGGAGGCTCAGGATCAGGTTTAAATTCCAAAGATTGCCCCACAAACCATAAAAAAGCTATGCTAGGAAGGCTAGCAACTTACTCTTTGGGGAAGAATTAATTGAAGGCATGTGTCCTGCTTTGGGACACACGGCTCATCACAAAATGGTAATCATAACGTATACAAATTAACTTCCCAGCTCAGTCACTAAGGACTTAGTCTCGTGCCCTGAGATTCAAAGAAAAAGACCATCTAGCAAGATAAGTAGAGCCATCCAAAGTTGGTATGACAATACAATAGAATACTCAGCCTTTGAAAAGAAAAAAATTCTACCATTTGCGACAACATGGATGGACCTGGAAGACATTTGTGCTAAGTGAAATAAGTCAGTCTCAGAAGGACAAACTCTACAAGATTCTTCTTATATGAGGCATCTAAAGTAGCTGATATAGAGAAGTACACGATGGAATTGTGGTTATCGGGGATGGGGGAGGGGCAATAGGGAGTTGTAAAGTTATAATGATACAAGATGAGCAAGTTCCAGAGATTTTCTGTACAATATAGTGCCTATAGTTAACAAGAAGGCATTCGGCACTTAAAAATGTGTTAAGAGGGCAGATCTCATGTTAACTGTTCTTACCACAAAAGCAAAAAATAAACAAAAACAAAGAACCATAAGGAACCTTTGGAGATGATGGATATGCTTATTATCTTGATTGTAGAGATGGCAACACAACTGTATAGGTATGTCCAAACACCATATTGTGCACATTAATTATGTGCAGTGTTCTGTGTAACAATTATGCCTCAATAAAAGTGGGAAACATTAAAAGTCTAGTAAATTGAATTTATAGATACAGTAAATCTTAAGTTACCTTTAAAAAAATGTAGGTGTGGAAAGAGTTCTGTTCCTGATGAGTTTGGACTGAGCAGGTCACGGGGGGAGGTGAGCCACGGCCTGGAGATGGGGCCTCAGGGCCAGGCCTGGCCTTGACAATGGCAGGAGAGGCAGACCATCTCCCTGGAGGAAGCCCTGCTTCCTTGGACTGGCTCATGTACATGGGATTTCCTTACAGCCTGGACTTAAAGAACAGGCCCTATTTATTTCTGGCCCAATGCCTTTTTAGAGCAGGGGATCCTTTTTTTTTGAAAGTAGATCTCCATGATCCTAAGTTCCTGTTACTTCCAGAGCAGTATTTATAAACATTTCCTCAGCAACAGGAAATAGCAATGATCCCTTCTATTCTTTCTATCCCTGCCTAAAACAAAACAAAACAAAACAAACTTGCTAGCTATGGCAAAAAATATGAAGAAGCTGGTAACAAAAAGAGTTAATGATTATATGTGACTTCCTAAAGTCCTCTGCCTCAGGATTCTATGCAATGCAGATTTACAACTTTTGAAAGTGTTGGCACTTTCTTTTTTCTTTTTTTTTTGAGATGCAGTCTCGCTCTGTTGTTGCCCAGGCTGCAGTGCAGTGGCACGATTTCAGCTCACTGCAACCTCCACCTCCTGGGTTTAAGTGATTCTCCTGTCTCAGCCTCCCAAGTAGCTGGGATTACAGGTGTCCATCACCAGGCCTGGCTAATTTTTGTATTTTTAGTAGAGACAGCGTTTCACCATGTTGGCTAGGCTGGTCTTGAACTCCTGACCCATCTTGGCCTCCCAAAGTGCTGAGATTACAGGTGTGAGCCGCTGTGCTTGGCCAGCACTTTTTCATTGATTGACATAAAAATAATTGTCCTAGAAGTATTTTGGGGTTTTGAACAAAAAAGTTACTGTGTTAGTGTGGTTTCCAATCACACTAACCACACCAGCAACCTGCTACTCATTCATCTAAAAAACCATGATAATTTTGAGAGAAGGTCTATAGAAGCAAATGCTTAAATAACTTAGAAAAACTGGATAATATATATCCAATATGTTATTGAAATTTTTGTCATGATTAATACCCAGGGCAAAACTCGGACCTAGATATTCTTCTGAATGACAGAATTTAAAATATTACTACAAAATGATTATAAAGCTGGAACTTTTTTTTTTTTTTTTTGAGACAGATCTCACTCTGTTACCCAGGCTGGAGTACAGTGGCGTGATTTCTGCTCACTGCAACCTCCGCCTCCTGGGTTCAAGCGATTCTCCTGTCTCAGCCTCCAGAGTAGCTGGGATTACAGGTGCCTGCCACCACGCCCAGCTAATTTTTGTATTTTTAGTAGAGACGAGGTTTCACCATGTTGGCCAGGCTGGTCTCAAACTCCCGACCTCAAAGTGACCCACCCACCTCAGCCTCCCAAAGTGCTGGGATTACAGGCGTGAGCCACTGCACCAGGCCTAAAGTCAGAACTTTTAATGTGAAAAAAGAAATCTAATGTCTGGGCACTCATGGACATAAAGATGGCAACAATAGGCACTGGGGACTGCTAGAGAGGGGAGGGAGGAAGGGGGCAAAGGTTGAAAAACTATCTACTGGGTGCTTCGCACACTACCTGGGTGACAGGATCAATCATACCTCAAACCCCAGCACTGTGCAATATACATATGTCACAAACCTGCACATGTACCCCCTGGATCTAAAATAAAGTTGAAAGTTAAAATTAAAAAAAAAAATCAAATGTCATTCCTACACCAACATCACAGGCCTTTGTATGTTGCCTTAGTATACCTATTCAACCCCTTATGAAGCTCAATGACCTATGTCCTCCTATGTTCCAGCATCCTACGAGAACAGAAGTAAAAAGTATTCTTAAAAGGAAAAAGTCTTCTGCAACCACCCAGCCTACAACAGTGTCCAAGGGCTTTCCTGAGGTTGCCACTTGTGTTTTTTGTATTTCAGTGGCCCCCTGCCAGGCTTTGAGTGTCTATCCCCGAAGGGGATGGCTGCTGGAAACTGGAGGTGGGAAAGATTGAAGAGGATTTGAAAAAGCCCCAAAGAGCTAGAGGAATGAGAAATGCAGAGATGTCAAAGCAACAGGGAATGAGAGAGACCAGAGTCTAAAGGAAGGACACTGAGCAAATTTTGTGATGTCCAGTTCAAGTCCAGAGAAGAGTGACAAAAAGCCATTGTTATCTAATAACAACCCTCCCTGTCCTAGCTCCTTGAGAAAGCTCCGTCTTGCCGCATCTGGACAATTTTGTCAAAGTTACAACCCAGTCATAAGCTTTAACGAGAAACATGCACCCTGCTGAGGTCAGGAGTTTGGGACCAGCCTGGCCAACATGGTGAAACCTCGTCTCAAAATACAAAAATTAGCCAGGCATGATGGCGGGTGCCTGTAATCCCAGCTACTTGGGAGGTTGAGGCAGGAGAATCACTTGAACGCAGGAGGTGGAGGTTGCAGTGAGCCGAGATAGCACCATTGCACTCCAGCCTGGGTGACAAAGCAAGACTCCATCTCCAAAAAAAAAAAAAGAGAGAGAGATCTGTTCAAATCATGAGAAATGCTGAGACCAGAATACCTGCCTTTGACTCCTGTCTTCTAAATGCCAAGCCTCACCCATCCCTTTTCAACAAGTGCAAACCCATTTCAGGAGAGGGCACCGAATCCATCTTGAAAGGACTTGCTCCACGTTTCAAAGCTAACTCTTTTAAGCTCTTAAATTCCCCTTCCAACAAACAAGCCAATAGTATGTTGGCATGCATTCATATAAGCAGGCTTGGCCCACGCCATATTTATTTAGTCTTCATAACTAGATGTACTAGAGAGTGTGAAGAATAAACCAGCACATCAGCCTTATTGAATATGCTTCTGACCGAAACCATCATTGGTTTGCCTTTCAAATCCTCATCTAAAAGTCTCTGTCAAGAGTCTCATCTCTTCCTTAGAAGGAGCTCTTTTCCCAGCTCTGGCCCTCCCCACCAAGCTTGGAGCATGGGCCTCACCTGTGCACTTGCAGGTCCAGTGGAAGAATTTTCTTGGCCACCGCTCACGGTCATCCTGGTTTCGTAGGATGTAGGGACCACTCCAGGGCCTTGTGTCGGCTCGCACCTCTGTGCACTGCCCCCGGCCTTGCTGAGCGCCACAGACATTGGCCGACTCTGCACCCAGGCGTGGGCAGCACTCTTTGTTCACTAGGCTGTCCACCGTCATGCAGACTCGGGGGAACTGAGCCTGGGCTCCTGGCAGGATTTTGCAGCCCAAGCAACTGAGCAGAAACCCCCACCAAAGGGGGCTCATGGCTTTATAATTGGGAGAGCTCTCTCTCTCTCTCTCTCTCTTACTTTCCTTGTCTCTATCCTACTTTTCTCCTTATCTTCTACTCTTTCATCTTTTTTCTTTTCAGTATGTTTTATTTTTCTTTGCTTTCTATTCCTCTCTTCTTAAAAAAATACCGAGAATCACAGAGGTTACATGTGTGCACATGTACATGAAAATGCACACACAATTTTATGTGATTCAAACAACTAACAGATTTAATTTCCTTAGAAGCGCCTCTAACAACCAAATTTAATGAGGGTAGCGCTTCTCACCATCTTCCCCCGTTAAATCAGGCTTTGTCTAATTGAGTTAATTTACAGAGCACCCAGTCATACTACTTATTATGCTGGTATTTCTAAACTCTCTCCCTCCCTCCTTAGCTCTTGACTTTAATTGCCTTGAACTCAGTTCAAAAGCCAAACACCATGCTGCTTTTATTCTCTCTGGCTTGCCAAGCCACGGGGCCTCGTGGGCTTGTGTAAGGGCTGGGAGAAGCCTTCATTAGGGGGATTAGTATTAGAGAAACCCTCATCATTAGCACATGACCCAAAGTGCACAATAAAGGAGATCATTTCTGGCTTTGTTTCAGGAGGGCAAAACCATCTTCTTTATCTGGGCTCATGTGCTCCAGCCAAACTTGTGACCTCAGACATCCTGGGGAGTCAATAGATGCAGTGAGCTCTTCGTCAAAGACCCTTTACAGACAAGCTCACATTGCTAACTACAATGCACTCATGGCTGCTTTCTGACATGTGTGCAAAAAAGACCACAACAGGGGGTCATGCAACTTCAAAAATAAAGAAACATTTATTTAGAACCAGGGTACAAGGAATTGCTTTGTTCCACAATTGGGAATCCTCTTCCCTCCAAATAATAACTTACTCTTCTCCTATTCAGCACATCTACACAGCAATTTTTTTAATTACATGAAATAGCATGCCACCAGAAACTCACAATTGTCATTATCTGATTGTATGGAAGGCACTGGAACCATTTGGAATGAAGGCTTGCAAGCAAATCTTTTTGATTAGACTAAAATGAAGCATGACCGAGCTTCAGTCTAGAAAGCAATGACCCTGGTGCCTCTGGGGAATGGTCAGGTCAGCAACAGTGGCCACCTGTCAGAACATCCATTTATTTTTTCACAGTGGAAACAGGACTGTCTTGGTACCTGTTTCATGGTGGAACGAGGACTTAGTGCCACAAGGATGCGAAACGGCTTCAGCTAGTTTCTAAGAATACGCTTGAATGCAAAAGACACACATTGTTATGTTTCAAAGCAAATTCCTAAGGTGAAAACAATTACACAGGTATTCCCACCCCCTGTACCTCTGTGCCACCCCTTGATGTTAAGTTGTTGTGACTAATTAAATGGCAGTTCTTATGTCTGGCTCTACACCAATATCAGCCTGTACCACAGCCCTACTGAATCAGAATCTCTGAGGATGTTCCAGATACCAACCAACCTTTGTTAGAAAATATCTAGGCAATTCTAATGCACAGCCAGAGTTGAGAATCACTGAATCAGAATGCAGCAGAGCTCCAAAGGAAATACTGCATCAGCATCAGCTAAAACAGACCATGTGTAATAGTTTCCTGAGGCTTCTGTAACAAATGACCACAAACTGGATGACTGAAAACAACAGAAATCTATTTTCTCACTATTCTGAAGGCCAGCAGTCTAAAATGAAGGTGTTGGCAGGACTGACGTGTGTCAGCCAGGCGGCTGCACTCTCCCTGGAGACTCTAAGCTAGAATCCTCCTTGCCTCTTCAAGCTTCTGGCAGCTGCGGTCAATCCTTGGCTTGAAACTGCAGCTCCAATGTCTGCCACAGCCCCATGGCCTTCTCCCCATCTTTCTGTGTTTTTCCTCCATGTCTGCTTCTTATAAGGACACTTACTGGATGTAAAGCCCACTCAGATAATCCAGGATGATCTCATCTCAAGATTCTTCACTCAATTACATCTGCAAAGAAGACTCTTTTTTCCAAATAAAGTCACATTCACAGGTTCTGGGACATGGACATATCTTTTGGGGAAATCACCATTCAACCTAACACATCATGGGTGGGAAGAAACTTGGGGTTCTAAAATCGCAAAATCCCAGGGGTTTTTGAAACCTTTATTTTGGAGCTCATTCATTCATTCCGTGTATACTTATTGACTGTCACTTCATGCCAGCATTGTGACACTTGGGAATTTTATTCCAGGTTTTTGTGAAGCCTTGGGGCTGCATAAATGTTAAGATAAAATTTCTTGGATGTTAAAACTGATGGAGTCAATAATTCTCATGTCAGAATGCCCCAGGTCTAAGTCCTAGGATCTCTTTTCTTTCATTTCCACACTTGCTAGATAACTCAGCTAGCCTGAGGCCTTAAATGCAGGCTATCATGACTTTCCAAAACTACAACACTGACTTTGACCTTAGTCGTGAGCCCCAGACTCATATTATCTAACTTCCTACTGGACCTCTCTACTTGAAGGTTTAGATATTTCTCACCCAAGTTGAGAACTTTTGCTCTCTCCTCCCAAATGTGTTCTCCATCTCCACAAAGAGCAGCATCACCACAACCCTACAAGTGATCTTGGAGTCTTCTCTTTCCCACCTCCCCATGTGTGCTTTCCAATGCACTTCAAGTAAAATCCAAGGTGCTTTGCATGTGCTACTCAAAGTGTGGCCAACAGATCCGTGAATGGTGTGTTCCTGGTTTACATCAAGATAAGAACAATAAGAACAGAAATTGAGAGTCAACACTGGGAAATTTTCATAGCAATTTGATATTGGGATAACATTCAGGCATACGATCAGTAGTTTCATTCAAGAGGGGAGAGTCCAGGCGGTTACCAAACGTGCATGGTGATGATCACGGAGCACAGGCTGCATGCAATGAGTCATGTGCAGTTGGATCACATGTTAGTCTGTGGCCGGAACATTTTTTTTAAATCATTTACCATAGATAGTTTGAGAACTAGCTTAAAAGATCCTCCATGATTTTTCCCTCGCCTGCCTCTCAATCTCTTCTTCTGGATGGCAGACTATTGCAATCACTATTATTCAAACATGCCCCCATTCACTTCCACCTTGGACTTTGTCTTGCCATTCCCTCTGTCTGGAATAATCTTGCTCAGAGCCCTCAGCTTCTCAGAGAGGCCTTCCGTGACATTTTAACATGCCTACGTCCAGCCACCTTCTCTCTACCACACTACTTTATTTTATTTTCTTCATAGCACTTATCACCATCTAAAGTTATCGGACTTATTGGTTAGGTGGCTGATTGTCTCATCTACTGGACTATAAGCTCCTTAACTCTGCTGTGTTTTTCCAACATGTGCAACAGTATTTGGCAAATAGAGGCTACTTGATAAATAGTTGATGAATAAATATTCCCAATTCAAAATTGTATGTTCATCAAAAGGGCCTCATTATTATAGTGACTGGTTTTATACAAATTAAATGCTTTTATTTTGAATATATAAAACACATTTAGGCTAATAATGACCATGACCACTATTATGTTGGGGATTTCATGTTAGGTTTTATTAAACTGCTGCAAATGTTTGAAAACCACCAACCCAACATCACTACAACCCATGAACTCCCACCTCAGTATTTCCAACAAAATATCACTAGTGAGGAGGTTCTCACAACATTTCAGGAACAGTTCTAAGGGTGAGGAAATTCTTCCTTTTAAATAAGTTTTTGGCCTGGCACAGTGGCTCATGCCTTGTAATCCCAACATTTTGGGAGGCCAAGGCAGGCAGATCACGTGAGCCTAGGAGTTTGAGATCAGCCTGGGCAACATGGTGAAACCCCATCTCTACTAAATATACAAAAATTAGCTGGGCATGGTGGCATGCACCTGTAGTCCCATCTAGTAGGGAGGCTGAGGCGGGAGGATTTCTTGAGTCCAGGAGGTTGAGGCTACAGTGAGCCGTGATTGCACCACTGTACTCCAGCCTGTGCAAAAGAGTGAGACCCTGTCTCAAATAAATAAATAAACAAAAAAAAGTTTTTAACATCAAGTATAATTTCAAGGTAAATTTAAATATAAATGTCAAATAAAAATTTCCTTCCCCAATTCTTTCATCAAAAGCCTTTGGTAACCCAGTCGGGCTCCACAGACCGGGTACAGTCCGTTTTCCATAGGCGTTTCTCCCTTTCCTTTTTTTTCAGACTAAATGTTCTCCATTCCTTTCCATTTTCTTCCATATGACTTAGTTTGTTTTTTGTTTTTGAGACAGAGTCTCGCTACGTAACCCAGGCTGGAGTGCAGTGGTGCAATCTCGGCTCACTGCAATCTCCACCTCCCAGTTCAAGCAACTCTCCTACCTCTGCCTCTCGAGTACCTGGACTACAGGCACCCACCACGTCTGGCTAATTTTTGTATTTTCAGTAGAGACGAGGTTTCACCATGTTGGCTGGGCCAGTCTCGAACTCCTGACCTCAGGTGATCCTCCCACCTCGGCCTCCCAAAGTGCTGGGAGTTTACAGGTGTGAGCCACCGTGCCCAGCCCATATTACTTAGTTTTAAATCTCTCCATCAGCATGGTCTTTTTTATGGACAACACGGTTCACGATTTGACCTCTGAATGCAGGTTTCCCATAACTTAATTCAACGTTCCTGCTACGATCTAAGCAAAGATAACTGAAAAAGAATTACCTTGTAAGCTTTGCTAGACAGTCACATCACCTCATCAATTTTGTCTACATCCACTCAGGCTAACTCACGCTGCAGTTAAGACCTCAAAATGTTATTTGGCTTATAAGAGAAATGTTTATTTCTTATGCAGCTGCACATCCACCACACATCAGCTGTGACTGTGCTGTACACTGTGTTCACTCCAGGACTCAGGGTGAAGCAGCATCTTTTCATTCCTTTCATTCTGCTAATTTTGCGTCAAAGTAGAGGTCAGTGATGGGCCAATACTTGGAAGAGGTCCACCTTACTCACATCTGCTCCCACCCCATTGGCAAAAAGCAAGTCCATGAGCAAGACAGCTGCTCTCAAAGACAGGGGTTCTGTGAGGATGGCCCCTTTAGGAAGGGTCAAGAAATATTTTATTTTTACTGTATTTGAAATCAACTTAAAGCCTTATGTCATTTTCATATAGCTTTCACATGGCTGCCTTAAAGTCAGATGCCTCTCCTATCCCCATCTCCTCTTCTATTCGTGTGGAATTGCCTTTTGAGGTCTGTATTAGTTTGCTTTGGCTTCCATAACAAAATGCCATAGAGTAGATGGCTTAAACAACAGAAATTACTTTCCCACAGTTCCAGAGGCTGAAAGTTCACGATCAAGGCATGGGCAGGGTTGGATTCTTCTGTCAAGGCCTCTGTCCTCGGCTTGCAGAGAGCTTCCCCATTGCTGCCCCGTGCATGGTCTTTCGTCTCTGCACATGCACCTCTGGTGCCTTCTTGTGTGTCTAAACTTCCTTTTTTTATACGAACACCAGTCAGATTGAGGCCCATCCTGACGACTTCATTTTTAACTTAATCTCCTCTGTAAAGGCCCTATTGCCAAATACAGTTACATTCTTGGGTGCTGCAAGTTGGGACTTGAACGTAGGAATTTTGGGGAGGATGCAGTTCAGCTCCTAAAAGGGTGTAAATGAAAGGGTTTATTTTGCTTCTGTCCAATGTTGTCCTATTAAATGGGTGTGATAAGCAATGGGATTTCCCTCATTCCTGCCTTTGTCCTAACTACACATTTGGTTGACCCATCTTTATCATCTTCGTAACCCAATTCATTGATGAAAATGACCCAATGTCAAGGTCCATGGCAGGACTTGAGAGATGTCACTCAAACAAAAGCATCTCACTCTGGCACTCTGCTGGGGGGCGGTGGGGGGTGGCCACAAGAGGAACTTCAGGGGGATCTTTGAACATCTTGAAATTGTGAGGAAAATTTAGCGTGGGTCTCTTTCTGTTAAGAAGATTCATAGATTTTGTTAGCTTCTCAAATGGATTCATGACCCTGCTCTTGAGACTTTAGCACAGGTAGAACCTTGGAGGGCTCTGTGAGAGAACTTAGAGACTCTGAGCATCATCAGTGTTTCCAAAGGATGTCATGGCCATTAGCCACCAGTCTGCTTGTCCACAATGGAGGCACCTGTATAGTTCACTGCCTTTCTCCTAGAATGGCAGAGCCCCTGAGCTTTCCTGTACTCACCTGGTCTTAGAAGAAAAGCCTTAAATACTTAAAGGAAAAGGCTTAAACGAAGCTGCAACTCCATCAGCTTTGCACAAATACAGTGTCTGGCACATAGGAAGCACTTTCAAAATATCTGTTGAGTAAATGAACCATCATCTATAGTGTATCCTCCCCAAATTCACAATCATTCCTAATAAAGGCAGGTCACTCTTTCTCTCAGGCTAACACCCAGTTTGAGGTCCCATACCTTGAAGGAGAACAGAAAAAACAAAATGGGACAGGAAGTAATAATACTAATGCTTGATAGGTGAGAAAGGGCTAAAAGTATTGATTATTTAGCCAGGAGAATTGCTAGGGAGTGACTGATTTTCCAAAAGATAAAGAGATTTACTTTGGATTTGGAAGGATAGGGCTGCAGGTGATCTATACGTTGTGAAGTGCTCAATGTCATTGGGTTTGTGGTCTTTTTTAGTTCCTATGTGTTGCTCAATTGCATGATTTTAAAAGTAAGAAAGCGGCCTAATGTATTAAGTCCCTACTATGCTCCAGGCACTAAGCTAAGAGTGAGTATGTAATGTTTCTAGTTATTTATTCACTGGTTATTATCCTCATTTTACAGAAGAGGAAACAGAGGCTGCCAGACCTCGGGTAACAAGCGCTGTGACAGAGCTGTGTTTTCCTGACTCCAAAGTTGTGGTCTTTTCACCATGTCAAGTTGTCAAACTCATCATCTTCTCTGGGGAAGTCAGCACAGTGCCTTATACGAAGGGACTGATGGAAACTTACAATCTCTTATCTCCTACTCCATGCCAGGTACTATGCTAAGCTTGCTTTACTTACCCTTTGTTATCTCATTTAAATTCCAAGAAACTGTTGCTTGAAATTTTAGTATTTCTAATTTAAGTGAATTGATTTAATATTGCTACCCTAGATGGAAGCCCTAAGCACGTCAGAATAGAATTAAGAAATCCTTATTCTGATGGAGTAGATTGATTGAAGTTGAGAATAAGGGTTGGGCTCCTCCTAGCCTTGCATTAACTAAATTACCTTTTAGTATTAAGCCATCAGCCTGCATTAGGGCATGATTTGGAAAAACATCCTGTGAAACTTGTAAGGTATTTTTAATATCATCAAACACATTTCACAATGTCATTTTATGGGGATCCAGGGAGAGATTTCTTGCAGGCTTCAGTATCCAGGAAAGCTGTACTTCCCCATAGAAACCAGCTTATCCAGGACTGTTGGACCATATGAATCTTAGGATGGTGTTTCTTTCTTTACCTTGGCCAGTTATGAAGCTTAGAGCCAAATTTGCAGCCCCCACATCAAGCAACTGATTCACACAGTATCTACTTTAATATTCTCCTTCCCTTATGTTCCTGGGTTCTGGGATTCTTATTTTATCCTTTTGCAAATTTATGTATTTCTCTAGCTTGTCTCAAATCCTTTGAGAAATGAGAGACAGACAGACAGATACACACACACATTTCTGTGTACGTGCAAAGGTAATAAACACCCAGCCAAGTTGTTGTTTACAAAACAGGGCTTAGAGAAGAGTTCGAGAAGAATCCCTAAAAATTTGGTATAAGTGAATACAGATCTAAGGACATAAGCTAAGAAGATCTCAAATCATAAGTATGACTGTAATTAAACATTGCATTATTTGCAAAAGAGAAAGTCTTTGTTAGAAACTGAATAGCAGAATCCAAGAGGGGATATCTCATGGGTGTATTGAGACCATTGGTTACCAATGGAAGCCATCAAATCAAGGACTATTATAAGGAATGTTCTGAAACCCAGTAGACAGAGGCAGCTGTGTATCATAGAGCTTAATAGTCTGAGAGTAGAAAAGTGCCTTATTGGAAAGTAATTCATTTTACTCTCTCTTTTTACAGCTGAGGCAAGACTAAGTGAAAAGGGATGTTCTGCATACTTTCATTTTGCATGCCGGCACCTAGCACCAACTTGCACATAAGAAGGACTCAATGTATGTTCATGACATACTGAATTAGATACCTTAGAGAATTTGTAAGTGGACAATGCAGAGCAGACATGCATAACTTTGGAGCTAGGATGCCAGCCTATGCCTTCCTGTGCCAGTCTATGTGTTCAAAGGAGGAAGAAATGGCTCAAAGCCTGGGAAGCAATTGAAGAGAACGGGAGATGTGTTAGAACCATGGCTAAGATTAATACAGAGAAAACAAATGCATCTTTCTTCTGCTTGCCAACGAGTTACCTGCTCTTTACTCCTGCGCCTCTGAATGCGAAAATCCTCCCCGTTTTTTAGCTCCCTGCTCACCTTCCCTGTCTGATGCTTTTTGATCTATTCTTTGCTGCCTCATCATGGGGAAAAGTGATTATTTTTTTTCCCTGTGACCAAGCTGTTTCCTAAATGCTGGACATCTGTCCTGATAAGGGTTTTGCTTTCTACATCTAAGAGCCTTTTTTCTTCTTGGTGGTATGAATTGTTCTTCAGAGGAATTAAGGGTGAGAAATAGGATGTGTGGTCTGTTATTTCAGTTGAGTGCATTTTTTTCATCTTGAATGCATTTTTTATAGTTCATCCTTAAGTCTGTGTTTATACACCAAACACTTTTTAATTTCAGATTTTGCATCATTTATCTTTATATTAATCTTAGTTCTTTGTTATGTACACTGTGCCCTCTAATTCTTATTTTATCATTGTTTTTTATGCTTCATTCTGGTACATGAGTATTCAATTTGGATTTTTATGTGTACCCTTATAATTTAATGACTGATTTGGGTAAGCAATAGAGCTACTCCTTCTTCAAAATACAGTTCTGTGGGAGGGAATCACTCTTTTCCTGCTCAATTCTGATCAAATCCAGAAAATACCACCTATACGTTTATAAGAGGTTGTATGGGCTGAAAAAATATATATATTTTTAGACAACTTTAGTACTAACGGATCTACCAGGGTTTATAGATGTACAATTTAGACTGTTCAGGGTCTAGAAGGATTTCCAAAATATGTTGTCTGCCAGGCACCGTGGCTCACACCTGTAATCTCGGCACTTTGGGAGGCTGAAGCAGGAGGATCACTTGAGCTCAGGAGTTTGAGACCAGCCTGGGCAACATGGCGTAACCTATTTCTACAAAAACTACAAAAATTAGCCAGGCGTGGTGGTGCATGCCTGTAGTCTCAGCTACGCAGGGAAGCTGAGATGGAAGAATAGCTTGAGCCCAAGAGGCAGAGGTTGCAATGAGCTGAGATCGCATCACTCGACTCCAGCCTGGGTGATACGGCCAGACCTTCTTGTCTAAAATACACACACACACACACACACACACACACACATATACACACACACATATACACATACATACACACACGTATATACACACAAACACACATATATATAGTCAAGAGAAAAACATAAGGTATACAGCTGTGAACTCACTATGTTTATGCTAACATGTACATGTGAGGGAGTGGGGGCGGGGAGTATGTCTGTGTCTGTGACTTGTCTGTGTCTATCTGCCCATCTGTGTGTGTCAATGTGTAGAATAAACACAAGAAACTGGTTGAGTGCTGTCCCTGGGAATGGGCCTAATGGGGTGAGGAACAAGAGCAGAAAGAACAATTATTTTCATTCTGTATTTTTGTACATTTTGAATTTTGAACCATGCATGTATAGTACTTAGTTTAAAAAATTCGTTAATACAAAAATTCAAGTTAAAAAAATTTGGAATGATGAGTACTTGTGAGGATGACATTACATAAAGGAGGAATTTCCTGGAAGTATTAAAAAGAGTGTAACCCAGTCAAAATCCCAGCAAGCTACTTTGTGAATAAGGACAAACAGTAGAGGCTTATATGGAGAGGCAAAAAACTTACCAGTTCTATGACCCTGGACAAGTGGTTATTCTCTCTCAGCCTGATTCTTCATCTGTAAACCCAAGATGAAGATATCTACTTAATAAAGCATAATTTTAAGGATTAGATATGGCATTGGATATAAATTGCCTAGCAGAATCTGGCACACAGTAGGTACTCAGCACATTTTTATTACTTCCATTAAACAATGCCTCAAATCTCTACACTGGCAAACCACTGGTCTGACCCATTATATTATTGTTTGAAAAATTACTACCTTCATAATCAGTAGCCCATATGACCTCTATTTCAATGGACAGCCAGGAAGGGGTAAAAGATCTTGCCAGAGTACTGAAAAATCCTCTCCACTGAGAAAATTTTGATTCTAGGAATGATTAATACACACACACACACACACACACACACACACATGTCTAAGCATCTAATTATAAGTACTTTTAATAATTTTTTTCTGGAAACTAAATATTTATAACTCACACATAGAAGATATTCTTGTCCATAATGCAATATTACTACCCAGAAATGAAGTTAACTGTTTTCTTCTTAGATTCTGCTTAGTCAAATGATGATATGCTATGTTTACAGCTATGCTATTCTGTTAGCCTTGGAACTTAGGAATCTCCATCACTAATTATGACAAATATAGGTGGAGGCAAGGTTTAAAGAAGCCACAGAGAATGAATAAACCAGATAGGAGCCCTCTTAATTAATTTCAAGAGCTGACAAAAATAAATGCTGTCATTAAAAATAAGGAAAAATACCTTTTTCAAAAATTTCTTGACCTGAATCTGGTGCTTTTACACCAAGTTCATTACTTTACCATTGCTGTCAAAAACCAACTAATCAAAGCTGGGCGCAGTGGCTCATGCCTGTAATCCCAGCGCTTTGGGAGGCTGAGGCGAGTGGATCACCTGAGGTCAGGAGTTCTAGACCAGCCTGACCAATATTGTATAACCCCGTCTCTACTAAAAATACAAAAATTAGCCAGGCATGGTGGTGCATGCCTGTAGTCCCAGCTACTCATGAGGCTGAGGCAGGAGAACTGCTTAAACCTGGCAGGTGGAGGCTGCAGTGAGCAGAGATTGTGCCACTGCACTCCAGTCTGGGCGACAGAGCAAGACTCGGTCTCCAAAAAAAAAAAAAAAAAACCAACTAACCATGGTGTCTCTGTCTGACATTTGCTTTAAAAATGGCTCTTCTCACTGAATCTCATCTGCACTCATTCAGTTACTTTTCATGGACCATGTGTGCATGTACACACATACATACACAAAGCTAAAAAAAACCTCCAAACTTTCATTTCATAATAGAAAAGATATATGTACTTACAAATCATAGCAGACAGCTGCCTAGTAAATGTAAATTTTGTTGTAATGAATTTTTCATTTCTAAAAAGTATTCTAGTATAAGAAGGAAGACACACTGAAAAGTAGTAGAAAACAAGATAATTTCTTAGAGGTTTCAGTTTACCTTCAATTATGAGTTTATAATATGTAATATTTTTGTAATCACAAGATCTATTGAATTCAGGAAAGTTACCTATTTATTTATGCCATGAAATGGATTTCACCTTGAACACCAATGATTCAAAGGCCAGGTTGGAGCTCAGCAGAAGAGTATGTAATAATGGAGGGGTGAGCAACCTTCTTGTGGAAACATTTAGTCCTCACCGAAGACCGGAAAGAATACAAAGATGTCAGTGAACAAGAAAAGTCAGGGCGCTTTTAGGGACTGGGAACCATAGAGGGTAAAGAGTTCAAGAGTAAAGCTTCCACAAACTGAGTGCCTCAAACAATAAAAATTTATCGTCTCACGGTCCTGGGGCTAAAAGTCCAAGATCAAGGTGTCAGCAGAGCCATGCTCCCTTTGAAGTGATAGGGGTGGATCTTTTCCAGGCCTCTCTTCCAGCTTCTGGTAGTTTCTTGGCTTGTAATATAGAACTCCAATCTTAATATGATGTTCTTCTTGTGTTCAAGGCCCTGGGCCTGAATTTCCCCTTTTATGAAGACACCAGTATATTAGATTAGGGGCCCATCCTACTCCAGTATGACCTCATCTTAACTAATTATTACCTGCAATGATCTGACTCCTAAATAAGGTCACATTTTGGGTTACGCAGTGTTTGGGCTTCAGCATATAAATTTGAGAAGGACACAATTCAACCGATAACAGATAACAAATGGTGAAACTGGGCATCAAAACTCAAATACACATTCTCTTTTTACAACCAAGTCATCCTGAACACATCCTCAAACTTTTGGGTTTAGAAGGAGAGTTGGTATGGGTCATGTTGTATGGAAGAGAAACTAAAGAGAAGTGGGTCACCATCATAAGACTTAGCTGCTTTCTGGTGACATGAAGAATTCTGCTTAATCTCATTGAAGTGCCAAATTGGGTGTAGGGGAGTCTACTTCTGCAAAGGTTAGCATTTGTCAATCAGTACTGGAGCTCCTCTTAGAATTCTACAGTTAGTCCTATGCATGGTCTCTGTGAACCATATTATCTCATAAATTTTAGATCTGGATGAGAAGTTAAAGATCATTTAGACCAATACTCTCAAGTGAGAAAACCAAAGCCCACTCAGAGTTTAGAATAACTCATTCACGACCATAGAGCCTCAGCAAACAGATTCATAGTGCAGTGCTCTTTTCTCTCACTGGACAACCAGGGGTGAGTAAAATATGAGATCTCTCTTACCTGTTATGGACACGTTTTTCTCCCCTCACCTTTGTCTCAAGCATCTCATTTGTAAAACTCACTCTTAGCTCATCGTTCTCCCAACTCAACAGTTAAAGGCAGATACATAGAAAGTGCTCAGTATTTATTGAATGAACTTATAAATGACAGCAGAGAAGCAGCAAGCCTTAAGGATAAACTCTTCAATTGAACTATCCAGGTGGCCTCTGGAATCACATGCTCCTCCCTCTCTACAGAGGGGTCCACAGAGCTCTTTTGCATCTTCTAAGTTGAAGATGGTTGGGTCTTCTCCTCATAGATGTTTCCTCTGAACTGAGCTTGAGGTTCCCAGAATGGCAGCAGCTCCTCTTCTTGCAGGAGATTGGACACCTCTTTGTGTTCCAGGGCAACATGACTGGTTATGCCTGGGGGCTTCACTCCCTGCCTTCTGTTAATATTTATATCCAATATCTAACACAGTGCCTAGCACAAGTAACTGAATGATAGACAATGACTATTACTTGGACTACAGGATCCAAGTTAGTTGGGGATGGGAACTTATTCCAAATTACTTGCTAATGTCTTCCAAATCAAACCCCCAAATTTGAGGTTTAATTTTTTTCACATTATTTATAAGAAACACATTCATTTTAGAAAAACTGAAGAACACAAAGATGTATAGAAAAGAAAATGTAAATCACTCATTATCTCACCATCAAGAAATTATTCTAATTAATCTTTGGGTGTTTATCATTCCAGATGAAAATATTCATTCCTTCAATAGCTTTTTAAAACCTAATTGGAATTATAGTATATATATTTTCATAGTCTACATTGACCCCTGAATGAAGTACATATTGAAAATGCTTTTTCCAAGTTTGCGGTCGTCAAAGTACAGAGGAAGGAAGTCTGAAATCTTTGCTCAATCAAAACATGGCAGTCATAGAGAATGGCAGCACCCAAGGCATCCATTGTGCTTGGAAGGTTCATTGTATCCGATGGTGAAAAATGCTTCACATCTGTGCTCCAGACAAGAGAGATTCTTTTGCAACGTGACCCTGAAGAAAAGAACACTGTGGGCTATTTTCAGATCTAATATACCTTATAAGATGGTTTTTGATATTAGGGTACATCTCTAATTCCATATTAGCCATCATCCTAAGACTTGCCAGCTTCTCGAAGTTTAGACTTTTACAGGATCCAAGGGAAATGCCTGCCCCCCACGACTTATGCTGAGTGAAAAAAAAACCCTGACAAAAATAGTACATATGATCATTTATATAAAATTCTAGAAAACGCAAACTAATCTCAAGTGATAGAAAGCAGATGAGTGTTGGCCAGAGGACAGGGTGGTAGGTAGGGCTGTGAGAAAGGAATTCCCAAAAGCATATGAGGACTATGACAGATAAACATTCATTCCTTTGAATGTGATGATGGTTTCACTGGTGAATTCTTAAGTAAAAAGTTATCCAATGGTAGGCTTGAAATACGTGCAGTATATTATACATCAGTTATACCTCAGTCAAGTTATGGTGACATGCACAAAATGACACAGACAGAATAAAATGTATATTGCTAAGTAAAAGAAGCCAGTCTGAAAGGGCTACATACGATATGATTCCAACTACACAATATCCTGGGAACATCAAAACTATGGAGACTGTAAAAAGATCAGTGGTTGCCAGAGGCTTGTAGAGAGGGAGGAAAAGATGAGTAAGTGGAATGCAGTGGGTTTTTAGGGCAGTGAAACTATTCTGTGTGATACTGTAACAGTGAATGCATGTCATTATACATTTGTCAAATCCCACAGAATGCACAATGCAAAGAATGAACCCTCATGTAAACTATGGGCCTAAGTTAATGATTGTATCAACAGTGGAAATAGTGGGGCAGTAAGAGGCTATATGGGAACCCTTTCTACTTTCGGCTCAATTTTTGTAAAGCTAAAACTGCTCTAAAGAATAAAGGCTATTAATTTTTTTAAATGTTTAGAGATGCCAGAAGCTATAAAATTAGGAGATTCCACCTAAAAGTCTGGATCTCAAGCTCATCCCAAAAGACAAGAAGCTCCAGAAATCCTGCGTTAAGCCCACTCATGGCTCCCCAGGATCTCACAGCTAGTGCTTCTTGTCCCCATACATTGCCACCTGGCCCTGCAGGCCTCACAGCTTTTAACATTTGCCTTCTGTGCTTGGCCTCCCCATCCTGGCTCCTAGCCAGAGCCCAGGAAACAGTTTCCTTAGAGGGGCGTTTTGATTCTTTTGTCACTATTCCCCAATCCGCATCCTTTCATCATTTTGTTTGGGCTCCTTAAGTCTATTTTAGGTGTAATCAGCCTCACTGATTTCACTAGGGGTTCTCTGAGACTAGTTTCTCCTCTGTCTTTAGGGATTTCCCAGGCAGGGAACGCCTAATTGATATTATTTGCTGATCTCTTCTTCCTTCACTCAGTTTTGTCTCATTCCTGCTGTATACCCATTCTCCTTGCAACAGCAAAATTAGGAAGTAAATGTGTGGAATTTTGTTTAACCCTTTACTCTCTAGCTTCCTGCAGGTCTTCCCTAAGCACTAAGCTATCATTTACTCTGAAAACTTTCTATAATATAATGAAGGAATGATTCACTGCATTATAGAAAGTTTTTAAAGTGTTAAAGAAACAGAAGCAGAAAGTAATTAATCACTACTCCTTCACTCAGAGATAACCACAGCTTACATGTTGATATTTATACATTTAATCTTTATTCTGTGCATATACATAATTGAAACAAAATTATATTACATTCTGCATTATTTTTTCCATTTAACAATATGTTATGCATATTTTTCTCATATGATTTTGAAGGGTTATAGAATACTCATTGTATAGTAGATAATTATGATGTCATAACTGATTTAATTTCCGTTTTTGAATATTTAGCATTATTTACAGCTTGTCACTTGTATTAATAATTCTGCAACAAACATCCTAGTCAATTAATCTTTGCCCTCCTCTATGATATTTTCCATGAGTTAAATTCCAAGAAGCAGACTGTTCAACTACATGCTTATTTATATATATATATATTTTTTTTTAAACAGGGTCTGGTTCTGTCACTCAAGCTTGAGTGCAGTGGTGCAATCTTGGCTCACTACAACCTCTGCCTGCCAGGCTCAAGCCATCCTCCCAACTCAGCCTCCTGAGTAGTTGGGAATACAGGCATGGGCCACCACACCTGGCTAATTTTTGTATATTTTGTGGAGACAGGGTTTCACCATGATGCCTGGGCTGGTTTCGAACTCCTGAGCTCAAGTAATCCACTCAGCTCAGCCTCTCCAAGGGCTGAGATTACAGGTGTGAGCCACCACAACCGGCCTTACATGCTTATTTTTAATGCTTTTGGTATATGTTCCCAAACTGCCCTCTAGAAAGAATGGACCCACTTCTACTCCCAAAAGCAGAGAGCCCAAGACATAATTTCATCTTTAAGCCAAAACTTCAGATAAAAAATGTATTCCATGTATCATCAAAGTTTAAATTTTAGTGAGTTGTAGGAGCACCTGTCGAAATGTAAGATGCAAAAATTCAAAGAGAAAAGAAGAATATAACATGCTACCTTTTTGGAAGATGTCATGACACTAATATTACAATATTTCTGTTAAAATATTAATTTTTACCCTCTCTCCAACTGTATTAATCATTCCACAATTGTGGAGGATGTACTGTCTCAAAGTGAGAGGGAGACATGGTTTAACTGTATAAGCTTTTTGGAGTAATAAGAAGTTGAACACAATAACTTCAGATTTCAACTATGAGGGTTTTCTTCTAAATCTGGTTATAAATAATTTGATATGGCACCCCCTTAGAATTCATGAAGGGATGGCTCTGCAGGGCTAGTGAAGCTGCATGGTAAGTCTGTTGCATAGAAGTCTATAGAGCAGGCTCTTCCCAGAAAGGAACAACGCGCCTCTGATCGTTGCCAATTGACTCTTCTCTGCCTTTCTCTGCCCTATTCGTTGTGCCATCAGGATTCACTTATTGTCAACAACATGCTGATGTTACCCAGTCCTTTCTTCTGATCTCATTCTGAACCTTATAAAGTGTGATCCAGCTTAATCAACTCAGAGATTAAGAGCTGTAGTCTATACTTGTTTTTGGAATGGATCCTGGCATTATTTATTTTTATTTTTATTTTGAGATGGAGTCTCACTCTGTCACTGGGCTGGAGTACAGTGCCATGATCTTGGCTCACTGCAACCTCCGCCTCCTGGGTTGAAGCGATTCTCCTGCCTCAGCCTCCTAAATAGCTGGGATTACAGCCACACACCACCACACCTGGCTAATTTTTGTATTTTTAGTAAAGACAGGATTTCACCATTGTTGGCCAGGCTGGTCTCCAACTCCTGGCCTCAAGTGATCCACCCACCTCGACTTCCCAAAATGCTAAGATTACAGGCGTGAGCCACCGCACCCGGCCGGATTCTGGTATTATTAACATTTCCACTCATCTCAAAGAACTCACAGTGGCATGTACAGACCCCGTTGATCTTCAAGTATGGGCTGGTGGTAAGGGACATAATTTGGATATGCGAAGGCATAGAAAAATGAGACTTGAAGGAAGATATTTATGTGTGGTATAGTTTGCATTTAATAGGTTGAGCATCCCTTTTTAACTGCTAGAGCACTGGAACTGCAACATGCCTAACCTGCATGTTCACCATGGGAAATGCACAACAGCAGGCTGCAACATGCTCCTAGATACCAGGACTTCAGAGCACAATGGATAGTCGGCTTCTGCAGGCTCTGGAAAGAGTGTCTAGTGGGCTGTGAATACACCTGGAGCAGAGGAGAGAGAGGAAAGCTGCAGGCCTCAGTGCTCCTTGCTGTGCCCACACAAGTGCTGGACGTCCTTCAAGACTCACAGGGAACACGTTAAGAGTTGAACTAAATTGTGTCTCATAAATGTTCTTCAGTCGAGCCTCTGGGAAATCTGTGTTGGTTAATTTTATGTGTCAGCTTGACTGGGCACCCAGACATTTGGTTAAACATTTTTCTGGATATTTCTGTGAGGGTATTTTCTGGATGAAATTTACATATAAATGGGTAGACCTTAAGTAAGGCAGACTGCTCTTCATAACGTAGGTGGGCCTCATCCAACCAGATGAAGGCCTGAATAAATCAAAGAATGACCTCCCCTGAGCAAGAGGGAGTTCTGCCAGCAGACTGCTTTCGGACTTGAACGGCAACCCTTCCCTGGGTCTCCAGCCTGCCAGGCTACTCTGCAGATCTTGGACTTACCAGTCTCCATAATCAAGTGATCCAATTCTTTAAAATAAATCTGTCTCTCCAGGTAAATAACAGTTGACCCTTGAACAACATGGGGTTAGGAGCACCAACTCCCCATGCAGTCTAAAATCCAAGTATAGCTTTTAACTCCCCCAAAACTTAACTACTAATAACCTACTGTCGACTGGAAGACGTACCAATAACATAAATAGTCAATGAACACATATTTTATATGTATTATGCACTGTACTCTTACAATAAAGCAAACTACAGAAAATAAAATTTTACTTAAAAATCATGAGGAAGAGAAATATATCTACTATTCATTAAGTGTAAGTGGGTCATCATAAAGGTCTTCATCCTCATCTTCACATTGAGTAGGCTAAGGAGGAGGAGGAAGAAGAGGGGTTGGTCTTGCTGTCTCGGGGTGGCAGAGGTGGGAGAGGTAGAGGGGATGGAAAGGGAGGCAGGAGAGGCAGGCATGCTCCATGTAACTTTTATCGAAAAAAACTCCATGTACAAATGGACCCGTGCAGTTCAAACCCATGTTGTTCAGGGGTCACCTATATGTGTGTGTGTGTGTGTACACACGTGCATGCACATATACATCTTACTGGTTCAGTTTCCCTGGAGTACCTTAATATGTCTGCTCTGCACTTTTCAGTGGAGGATATTCTCAAATGCAAAGAACAAGCTACCTTTTGGAGGCCTAAGTAAGAGCTGCTGTCCTCAGGAAGCAAACTTAGAATCGAGGACAACAGCCACACAGAATCCTAAACCTCTACTCCCTCAGGAAGGGAACAATCTTGGATGAGTGAGATCCCCAAAGTTGGTGTGCAAAGAGTTGCATGTGGATAAAATATGTGAGGAACCCACTAGATGAAGCGCCCTGGCTACTCCATCAGTGAGGGAAAACAGGTACACCAAGCATAATGAGAGGGACTTTACAGATTTTCTCCTCAATCCCACAGTTAAAATTGTCAAAGAAGTGAACAAATAAATTAGAGCTGAGCAAAAAATCTTTAGGAGCTGCTATGGACTGAATATTTGCATCCCCTCTCCCTGCTCCAGATTCATACTGATGCCCTAATCCCAATGGGATGGCATTAGGAGGTAAAGCCTTTGGGAAATGATAAGGTCACCAGGGTAGAGCCCTTGTGAATGGGGTTAGTGCCCTAATAAGAAGAGGCTAGAGAGAGAACTTTCCTCTATAAACCAGGAAGAGGGCCTTCATCAGTAACCTGACCCAGCTAGCACCCTGATCTCAACTTCCAGCCTCCAGACAGAATTGTGAGAAATCAACGCTTGTTGTTGAAGCCACCCAGTTTACAGTAATTTGTTACAGCAGCCTGAACTATGTATGACAGGAGCTGTGTACATTTGAGAGGTGAAGCCAGCTGGACTTCCTGGGTCAAGTGGGGACTTAGAGAACTTTTCTGTCTAGCTAGAGGACTGTAAACTCGCCAATCAGTGCTCTGTGTCTAGCTAAAGGATTGTAAATGTATCAATCAGCACTCTGTAAAAACACGCCAATCATCCCTCTATGTCTAGCTAAAGGATTGTAAATGCACCAGTCAGCACTCTGTAAAATGGACCAATCAGCACTCTGCAAAATGGACCAATCAGCAGGATGTGGGCAGGACCAAATAAGGGAATAAAAGCTGGCCACCCCAGCCAGCAGCAGCAGCCCATTTGGGTCCCCTTCCACACTGTGGAAGCTTTGTTTTTTTGCTCTTCACAATAAATCTTGCTGCTCTCACTCTTTGGGTCTGCACCACCTTTAAGATCTGTAACACTTGCTGCAGAGGTCTGCAGCTTCATTCTTGAAATCAGTGAGACCACAAACCCACCGGAAGGAAGAAACTCCGGACACACCGTCTTTAAGAGCTGTAACACTAACCACAAAGGTCCACGGCTTCATTTTTTGAAGTCAGTGAGACCAAGAACCAGAAGGAACCAACTCCAGACACACATTTAGCTTCCTGATTAAAACTTAGCATAGAAGATGGCCGAATAGGAACAGCTCCACTCTACAGCTCCCAGCGTGAGTGACGCAGAAGACGGGTGATTTCTGCATTTCCAACTGGGATACTGGGTTCATCTCACTGGGGAGTGTCGGAAAGTCGATGCAGGACAGTGGGTGCAGCACACCAAGCATGAGCTGAAGCAGGGTGAGGCATCACCTCACCCAGGAAGCACAAGGGGTCAGGGAATTCCCTTTCCTAGTCAAAGAAAGGGGTGACAGACGGCACCTGGAAAATCAGGTCACTCCCACCCCAATACTGTGCTTTACCAACGGTCTCAGCAAACAGCATACCAGGAGATTAGTGGGGATCCTATGCCCACGGAGGGTGCTACACCCATGGAGCCTCACTCATTGCTAGCACAGCAGTCTGAGATCAAACTGCAAGGCAGCAGCAAGGCTGGGGAAGGGGCACCCACCATTGCCAAGGCTTGAGTAGGTAAAGCAGCCGGAAAGCTCGAACTGGGTGGAGCCCACTGCAGCTCAAGGAGGCCTGCCTGCCTCTGTAGACTCCACCTCTCAGGGCAGGGCATAGCTAAACAAAAGGCAGCAGAAACCTCTGGAGACTTAAATGTCCCTGTCTGACAGCTTTGAAGAGAGTAGTGGTTCTCTCGGCCTGTAGCCTGAGATCTGAGAATGGAGAGACTGCCTCCTCAAGTGGGTCCCTGACCCCCGAGTAGCCTAACTGGCAGGCACCCCCAGTAGGGGCAGTCTGACACCTCACACGGCCAGGTACTCCTCTGAGACAAAAACTTCCAGAGTAGGCTGGGCGCGGTGGCTCAAGTTTGTAATCCCAGCACTTTGGGAGGCCGAGGCGGGCGGATCGCAAGGTCAGGAGATCGAGACCACGGTGAAACCCTGTCTCTACTAAAAATACAAAAAATTAGCCGGGCTTGGTGGTGGGCGCCTGTACTCCCAGCTACTCGGAGAGGCTGAGGCAGGAGAATGGCGTGAACCCGGGAGGCGGAGCTTGCAGTGAGCCAAGATCGCGCCACTGCACTCCAGCCTGGGTGACAGAGCGAGACTCCGTCTCAAAATAAATAAATAAATAAATAAATAAATAAATAAATAAATAAAAACTTCCAGAGTAACGATCAGGCAGCAACATTTGTTGTTCACCAATATCTGCTGTTCTGCAGCCTCTGCTGCTGATACCCAGGCAAACGGGGTCTGGAGTGGACTTCCAGCAAACTCCAACAGACCTGCAGCTGAGGGTCCTGACTGTTAGAAGGAAAACTAACAAACAGAAAGGACATCCACAGCAAAACCCCATCTGTACGTCACCATCATCAAAGACCAAAAGTAGATAAAACCACAAAGATGGGGAAAAAACAGAGCAGAAAAACTGGAAACTCTAAAAATCAGAGTGCCTCTTCTCCAAAGGAACACAGCTCCTCACCAGCAATGGAACAAAGCTAGACAGAGAATGATTTTGACAAGTTGAGAGAAGAAGGCTTCAGACGATCAAACTACTCTGAGCTACAGGAGGAAGTTCAAACCCATGGCAAAGAAGTTAAAAACCTTGAAAAAAAATTAGACGAATGGCTAACTAGAATAACCAATGCAGAGAAGTCCTTAAAGGACCTGATGGAGCTGAAAACCATGGCACGAGAACTACGTGACGAATGCACAGGCCTCAGTAGCCAATGCGATCAACTGGAAGAAAGGGTATCAGTGATGGGAGATCAAATGAATGAAATGAAATGAGAAGAGAAGTTTAGAGAAAAAAGAATAAAAAGAAATGAACGAAGCCTCCAAGAAATATGGGACTATGTGAAAAGACCAAATCTACATCCGATTGGTGTACCTGAAAGTGACAGGGAGAATGGAACCAAGTTGGAAAACACTCAGCAGGATATTATCCAGGAGAACTTCCCCAATCTAGCAAGGCAGGCCAACATACAAATTCAGGAAATACAGAGAACGCCACAAAGATACTCCTCGAGAAGAGCAACTCCAAGACACATAATTGTCAGATTCACCAAAGTTGAAATGAAGGAAAAAAATGTTAAGGGCAGCCAGAGAGAAAGGTCAGGTTACCCACAAAGGGAAGCCCATCAGACTAACAGCTGATCTCTTGGCAGAAACTCTACAAGCCAGAAGAGAGTGGGGGCCGATATTCAACATTCTTAAAGAAAAGAATTTGGAACCCAGAATTTCATATCCAGCCAAACTAAGCTTCATAAGTGAAGGAGAAATAAAATCCTTTACAGACAAGCAAATGCTGAGAGATTTTGTCACCACCAGGCCTGCCCTAAAAGAGCTCCTGAAGGAAGCACTAAACATGGAAAGGAACGACCAGTACCAGCCACTGCAAAAACATGCCAAATTGTAAAGACCGTCAAGGCTAGGAAGAAAATGCATCAACTAACGAGCAAAATAACCAGCTAACATCATAATGACAGTATTAAATTCACACATAACAATATTAACCTTAAATGTAAATGGGCTAAGTGCTGCAATTAAAAGACACAGACTGGCAAATTGGATAAAGAGTCAAGACCCATTAGTGTGCTGTATTCAGGAAACCCATCTCACGTGCAGAGACACACATACGCTCAAAATAAAGGGATGGAGGAAGATCTACCAAGCAAACGGAAAACAGAAAAAGGCAGGGGTTGCAATCCTAGTCTCTGATAAAACAGACTTTAAACCAACAAAGATCAAAAGAGACAAAGAAGGCCATTACATAATGGTAAAGGGATCAATTCACTAAGAAGAGCTAACTCTCCTAAATATATATGCACCCAACACAGGAGCACCTAGATTCATAAACCAAGTCCTTAGAGACCTACAAAGAGACTTAGACCCCCACACAATAATAATAGACTTTAACACCCCACTGTCAACATTAGACAGATCAACGAGACAGAAAGTTAACAAGGATATCCACGAATTGAACTCAGCTCTGCACCAAGTTGACCTAATAGACATCTACAAAACTCTCCACCAAAAATCAACAGAATATACATTCTTTTCAGCACCACACCACGCCTATTCCATAATTAACCACATAGTTGGAAGTAAAGCACTCCTCAGCAAATGTAAAAGAACAGAAATTATAACAAACTGTCTCTCAGACCACAGTGCAATCAAACTAGAACTCAGGATTAAGAAACTCACTCAAAACCACTCAATTACATGGAAACTGAACAACCTGCTCCTGAATGACTACTGGGTACATAACGAAATGAAGGTGGAAATAAAGATGTTCTTTTAAATCGATGAGAACAAAGACATAACATACCAGAATCTCTGGGACACATTTAAAGCAGTGTGTAGAGGGAAATTTACAGCACTAAATGCCTGTAAGAGAAAGCAGGAAATATCTCAAATCAACACCCTAACATCACAATTAAAAGAACTAGAGAAGCAAGAGCAAACAAAGTCAAAAGCTAGCAGAAGGCAAGAAATAACTAAGATCAGAGCAGAACTAAAGGAAATAGAGACACAAAAAAAACCGTAAAAAAATCAATGAATCCAGGAACTGGTTTTTTGAAAAGATCAACAAAATTGATAGACTGCTAGCAAGACTAATAAAGAAGAAAAGAGAAGAATCAAATAGACGCAATAAAAAGTGATAAAGGGGATATCACCACCGACCCCACAGAAATACAAACTACCATCAGAGAATACTATAAATACCTCTATGCAAATAAACTAGAAAATCTATAAGAAATGGATAAATTCCTAGACACATACACTCTCCCAAGACTAAACCATGAAGAAGTTGAATCTCTGAATAGACCAATAACAGGCTCTGAAACTGAGGCAATAATTAATAGCTTACCAACCAAAAAGAGTCCAGGACCAGATGGATTCACAGCCGAATTCTATCAGAGGTACAAAGAGGAGCTGGTACCATTCCTTATGAAACTATTCCAATCAATGGAAAAAGAGGGAATCCTCCCTAACTCATTTTATGAGGGCAGCATCATCTTGATACCAAAGCCTGGCAGAGACACAACAAAAAAAGAGAATTTCAGACCAATATCCTTGATGAACATTGATGCAAAAATCCTCAATAAAATACTGGCAAACCGACTCCAGCAGCACATCAAAAAGCTTATCCACCATGATCAAGTGGACTTCATCCCTGGGATGCAAGCCTAGTTCAACACACACAAATCAATAAACGTAATCCAGCATATAAACAGAACCAAAGACAAAAACCACATAATTATCTCAATAGATGCAGAAAAGGCCTTTGACAAAATTCAACAACCCTTCATGCTAAAAACTCTCAATAAATTAGGTATTGATGGGAAGTATCTCAAAATAATAAGAGCTATCTATGACAAACCCACAGCCAATATCATACTGAATGGGCAAAAACTGGAAGCATTCCCTTTGAAAACTGGCACAAGACAGGGATGCCCTCTCTCACCACTCTCCTATTCAACATACCGTTGGAAGTTCTGGCCAGGGCAATCAGGCAGGAGAAGGAATAAAGGGTATTCAATTAGGAAAAGAGGAAGTCAAATTGTCCCTGTTTGCAGATGACATGATTGTATATCTAGAAAACCACGTCATCTCAGCCCAAAATCTCCTTAAGCTGATAGGCAACTTCAGCAAAGTCTCAGGATACAAAATCAATATGCAAAAATCACAAGCATTCTTATACACCAATAACAGACAAACAGAGAGCCAAATCATGAGTGAACTCCCATTCACAATTGCTTCAAAGAGAATAAAATACCTAGGAATCCAACTTACAAGGGATGTGAAGGACCTCTTCAAGGAGAACTACAAACCACTGCTCAATGAAATAAAAGAGGATACAAACAAATGGAAGAACATTCCATGCTCATGGGTAGGAAGAATCAATATCATGCAAATGGCCATACTGCCCAAGGTAATTTATAGATTCAATGCCATCCCCATCAAGCTACCAATGACTTGCTTCACAGAATTGGAAAAAACTACTTTAAAGTTCATATAGAACCAAAAAAAAGAGCCCGCATTGCCAAGTCAATCCTAAGCCAAAAGAACAAACCTGGAGACATCATAGTACCTGACTTCAAACTATACTACAAGGCTACAGTAAACAAAACAGAGTGGTACTGGTACCAAAACAGAGATATAGACCAATGGAACAGAACAGAGCCCTCAGAAATAATGCCACATATCTACAACTATCTGATCTTTGACAAACCTGATAAAAATAAGAAATGGGGAAAGGATTCCCTATTTAATAAATGGTGCTGGGAAAACTGGCTAGCCATCTGTGGAAAGCTGAAACTGGATCCCTTCCTTACACCTTATACAAAAATTAATTCAAGATGGATTAAAGACTTACATGTTAGACCTAAAACCATAAAAACCCTAGAAGAAAACCTAGGCAATACCATTCAGGACACAGGCATAGGCAAGGACTTCATGTCTAAAACACCAAAAGCAATGGCAACAAAAGCCAAAATAGACAAATGGGACCTAATTAAACTAAAGAGCTTCTGCACAGCAAAAGAAACTACCATCAGAGTCAACAGGCAACCTACAGAATGGGAGAAAATTTTTGCAACCTACTCATCTGACAAAGGGCTAATATCCAGAATCAACAATGAACTGAAATAAATTTACAAGAAAAAAACAACCCCATCAACAAGTGGGTGAAGGATATGAACAGACACTTCTCAAAAGAAGATATTTATGCAGCCAAAAGACACATGAAAAAATGCTCATCATCATTGGCCATCAGAGAAATGCAAATCAAAACCACAATGAGATACCATCTCACACCAGTTACAATGGCGATCATTAAAAAGTCAGGAAACAACAGGTGCTGGAGAGGATGTGGAGAAATAGGAACACTTTTACACTGTTGGTGGGACTGTAAACTAGTTCAACCATTGTGGAAGACAGTGTGGTGATTCCTCAGGGATCTAGAACTAGAAATACCATTTGACCCAGCCATCCCATTACTGGGTATATACCCAAAGGATTATAAATCATGCTGCTATAAAGACACACGTACATGTATGTTTATTGTGGCACTATTCACAATAGCAAAGACTTGGAACCAACCCAAATATCCAACAACGATAGACTGGATTAAGAAAATGTGGCACATATACACCATGGAATACTATGCAGCCATAAAAAAAGATGAGTTCATGTCCTTTGGAAGCTGGAAACCATCATTCTCAGCAAACTATCGCAAGGACAAAAAAAACAAACACCGCATGTTCTCACTCACAGGGGGGAATTGAACAATGAGAACACTTGGACACAGGAAGGGGAACATCACACACCGGGGACTGTTGTGGGGTGGGGGGAGGGGAGAGGGATAGCATTAGGCGATATACCTAATGCTAAATGACGAGTTACTGGGTGCAGCACACCAACATGGCACATGTATACATATGTAACAAACCTGCACGTTGTGCACGTGTACCCTAAAACTTAAAGTATAATAAAAAAAAACTTGGCATAAACAGCATAAAGAAGACTAAAAGCATAAAGATATGTGCTCCCATTCCCAAAGCAATAAAAGAACCAAATGAGTGTACGTGAGAGTGTGAGAGTGTGTGTGTGTGTGTGTGTGCATTCCCTCCAAAGCACCAAGCAGTGGCTGTTGATGGCAGTATAAAAGAATAATTTTCTCTTCAGGATGTTCAAAAGCAAACCTGGCAGCATGAATTAGACGGCCTAATTTTAAACATACAAAACACCTCTACTTCTTAATGAAGAAATAAGCAAAGTGCACCATCAGTGGCCTAGACACCATTTCAGTTTTACACTGGAAGCAGTAAGTGAAGTTAGGAATGATTTGACTCCCAGAGCTAGCCTCAAGTCCAAGCCATGGAGAATATTAAACTGACCTCCCCTCATGACTCTGGCCAACCCTGTGTTCCAGTCCTTCACCCTCTCCACAGGAGAGGGCTGCGCCCCTGCCATGCTCTAACCCAAAGCACAGCTGGCCTTCCCTCTTCTTAGCTTTATTGAGGTTATAACTGACAAACAAATATTGTATATATTAAAGGCATATAATATGAAGTTTTAATATTCATATATGTTGTAAAATGATAATCAAGCTAATTAACATACCCATAACACATAGTTACCTTTTTTGTGTGTGAGAGAACAATTAAGATCTATTCTTTGGGCAAATTTCAAGTATACAATAGAGTATAGTTAAGTATGGTCACCGGGCTATACACTAGATCTCCAGCTTATTCATCCTACACATCTGAAGCTTTGTACCCTTTCATCAACATCTCCCCATTTCCCTCACTTCCCATACCTGACAACAACCTGTATTAGTGTGTTCTCATGCTGCCGACAAAGACATAGCCGAGACTGGGTAAGTTATAAAGAAAAAGAGGTTTAATGGACTCACAGTTCCACACGGCTGTAGAGGCCTCATGATCATGGTGGCAGGCAACAAAGAAAATGAGAGCCAACCAACAGGGGGAGCCCCTTAGAAAATCATCAAATCTGGTGAGACTAATTCACTACCACGAGAACAGTATGGGAGAAACCACCCCATGATTCAATTATCTCCCACCTGGTCCCTCCCACAGCATGTGGGAATGATGGGAGCTACAATTCAAAGTGAGATTTGGGTGGGGATACAACCAAACCATATCACTACCATTCTGCTCTCTGCTTCTAAGAGTTTGATGTTTTTAGATCCCATATATAAGTGAGATCATGCAGATTTTGTCTGTCTATGCCTGGCTTGTCTCACTTAGCATAATGTCATCCAGAGTCATCCATCCTGTTGCAAACGACAGAATCTCCGGATGAATAATATCCCATTGTGTACCACATTTTCTTTGTCCATTCAACCGTTTATGGACACTTAGCTTATTTCCTTTTCTTGGCTATTAGAATAATGCTGTAGTAAACATTGCTCTTCACTTTGTAAATATATTGTCATTTTAAAAAATCATTCAGATAGGCAAACGGAATAAGAGCAGAATAGCACAATGCACCACTCTGTGACAACCCCATTAACATTTGGTGACCATCCTTCCAGACTTTTCTACCACTGCCATCCTCACACAGTGATTTTTAGTTTCTTTTTTTTCTAAATAATTGTTCTTTTATAGGTTTTAAAAGAATTTGGCAATTTGGGAAGATGAGGCGGGCGGATCAGGAGATCAGGAGATCAAGACCATCCTGGCTAACATGGTGAAACCCCGTCTCTACTAAAAATACAAAAAAAAATTAGCCGGGTGTGGTGGTGGGCGCCTGTAGTCCCAGCTACTCGGGAGGCTGAGGCAGGAGAATAGCGTGAACCCGGGAGGTGGAGCTTGCAGTGAACGGAGATTGAGCTGCTGCACTCCAGCCTAGGTGACAGAGCAAGACTCCATCTCAAAATAAATAAATTAATTAATTAAAAATAAATAAAAGAATTTGGACATGTTCATCTCTCCGAGACTTTATTTTCATTGTTTATAAAAAGTGGATGGTGTTCATAGTACCTCTCTCTGATCAGGCTGTTGGAAAAATTAAAGAAGTTACTGCCTCTAGTACATAAAAAGTAAGTTGTCCTTTCTACTCGCCATCTGTTCCTCCTTTCTACTTTCCTTCCTTTTTGACTTATTCCTTGAACAAATGTTTATTAAGCACCTGCTGTATGCCTGGCCCTGCACTAGGCACCAGGCTCACAAGGATGGGGAAGAAGACAGCCATGGATCCTGCAGTCACGGTACTTCTGCAGAGACAGAGAGAGAAGAGAGAGAGAGAGAAGGAAGAAAGAGAGAGAGAGAATGAGAACAGGCTTGCAGGAACTCATGGCAAGACCACCAAACCTGAGAGAGTGAGGGAGGGTGTCCCAAGCAGAGGGCACGGCATTACAAAAGCCAAATCATCACAATGTGGCACACTAGGTACAAGAAGGGAAGAGTTCATGAGGGACAAGTCTGCAGATTGAGCAAAGACCATGGCAGGCAAGTCCTCATGTTTCAGCTTAAGGAAGCTGAAGGCAGACCAAAGTTCGCTATCTTGTGGGTATTATTGTCTCCCTCACTCCGCCCTTGCTGGGTCTCCCACTGTTTCCATAGCCTCAGCCCCCACTTCTGAGGCTATGCTGAGAGCGCCTTCACTGTTCCATAGCCCCCCCTGCTGTCCCCCTCATCCCATGAATTTTACCCCTTTCTCTCACCATCCTGTTCTTCTGTTGCCTCTACCATTTCCAGTTGATTCTGTGGTGGGGAAGGACACGGACCTTTCTCCAGCAGGTACTGCCATAGTTCTCGGCTCACTTTCCCAGCCAGACTCTTTGGGAGAGTGGCCTGAGCTCCCAGAGTCCACCTGCTCTTTTTCCATTTACTCCTTAACTATTGCACCTGCGTTCAGTCATCAGCCCTCAACACTCAGCTGCGAGGAGCTGGTGAACTCGTTGTGATTACACCCAGCAGGCACCTGGCCAGTCCTTCGCTTGCTTGGCCTCTTTGTAGCCTTCTGACCCCCTCCTCTCCTTTCTTGGTTCACCCCTTTCCCTCGGCTCCCAGGTACCTCATTCTCCTTGTGTCCTCCTTTTTTTCTTCATGTTCCTCAGCCATCTTTATAAATCTTTCTCATCTACTAGCCCTTCAACGTGTGGCTGTCCTTTCCTCTCCTTGCTGCATTCTCTCCAAAATCTGTATCTCCAGCCCACATCTGCTCATACAGACAAATCCTCTGACTTCCAGCCACTGTGAGCCTGCCACCCCAGGTCCCCACCTTACTGTGACTCAGTGAGGCTTCCCAAAGTCAGGCTCATTGCAAGGAAAACCCGGTTTAACTAGCAAAGAGGCAGATTATAAAATATTAGAAACACCGTGGTGGTTTAAATAATGTCTGTCAAAACGATGTGCTCCAGTCCTAAGCCCTGGGACCTGTGAATGTCACTTTATTTGGAAATAAAGTCTTTGAAAATACAGTTATGCTGGGTGCGGTGGCTCACGCCTATAATCCCAGCACTTTGGGAGGCCAAGGGGGCATGGATTGCTTGAGTCCAGGAGTTCAAGGCCAGCCTGGGAAACATAACAAAAACCCCATCTTTACTAAAAATACAAAAAATTAGCTGGGCATGGTGGTGCACGCCTGTAGTCCCAGCTACTCAGGAAGCTGAGGTAGGAGGATTGCCTGAGCCTGGGAGGTCGAGGCTGCAGTGAGCCAAGATCACGCCACTGCACTGCAGCTAGGGTGACAGAGACCCCATTTCAAAAAAAGGAGGGAAGGGAAGGGAAGGAGAGGGGAGGGGAGGTAGGGAAAAGAGAAAGAAAGAAAAGGAGAGGAGAGGAGGGCAGGGGAGCGGAGGGGAGGGAAAGTTAAGGATCTTAAAATGATACAGTCCTGGATTTAGGGTGGGCACAAAATCTGACTGGTGTCCTCATAAGACAAAGGCCTCAGAAAACTGGGGAGACACAAGGAAGAAGGCCATGTGAAGACAAAGGCAGAGATTGGAGTGATATTGTCACAAGCCAAAGAGTGCCTGGAGCCACCAGAAGCTGGAAGAGAGGACGGGTTCTCCCCTAGAACCTCTGGGGACAGCGTGGCCCTGCCTATACCTTGATATCAGACTTCTGGCCTCCATAACGGTGATAGAATAAATTCCTGTTGTTTTAAGCCACCCAATTTATGGTAATTTGTGACAGCAGCCCTAGAAAACTAATACAGGTACATACCCATTATTCTCTTTTTAAAAATTGCTCATACAATTTTCAAGTGGGGGGTCCTGGCTTTCGTAACTATTAGAGTTATTGATGAACTACTGTTTGCTTTTTACCTGTAAAATGAATGGTGTTGGTTGTGCATACGTGAAGTAAACATTTTCTTTCTCTCTTGTTTATGTTGTTGCTTGGTGAACTCATTTATCAAAGTGAAGGCAAAAATAAACATTAGTCCATCTTAATCCAAAGCCAAATTTGCAAGACATGGAATTAATAAGATGCTGCTGAAAAGTGGTGCAAGCCTTGCTATTTTTATAGACTGTGATTCTTGTGTTTGGCTAATATAATTAATCTTCAGCTAAAATCATCTGTTCCAAATTTACACTAATTTTCAATGCTTCAATATGTTTGCAAAGCAGCATTCTGCTTCTGTGTACTGCAGGTAGATTCTTGTTACCTGTTAGCCTTGATAGAGCTTATCAACTGATGCAGCGAACAACTTTGGTGGTGCTGGGGCATTTGTGGTTTTTTTGTGTTTGTTTGTTTGTTTTGTTTTTTGAGATGGAGTTTCGCTCTTGTTGCCCAGGCTGGAGTGCAGTGGTGCAATCTCAGCTCACTGCAACCTCCACCTCCCAGGTTCAAGCGATTCTCCTGCCTCAGCCTCCTGAGTAGCTGGGATTATAGGTGCATGCCACCATGCCCTGCTAATTTTTTGCATTTTTAGTAGAGACAGGGTTTCATCTTGTTGGCCAGGCTGGTCTCGAACTCCTGGCCTCAGATGATCCACCCACCTCGGCCTTTCAAAGTACTGGGATTACAGGGGTGAGCCACTGTGCCTGGCCAGCATTTGTTTTTGATCTGGGGGGATACTTGCTACTGGCATTCAATGGGCAGGTAGCAGAGTTGTCCCACCCAAAATGCCCATAAGCAACCTTCTGAAAAATATCACTAAGGATTTCCAATACAACATTTGTGACTGGCCAGGGTGATACCATTTATTATTAGGTGTGTGAAAAATAAGAAATGACTTGTATTGGCTTCTTCTCTTTGTATCCAAGGCACCTTCTGCATAACTCCCTTCTACCTTTTGTCACTGGACTGTGTGTGTTCACATGTTCATCTTCCTCTAGTCTCTTTGTCACATCAGAACAGAGACGGCACTTCATTCGTCTTTGTACCCCCAGCAGCATTTCAGCAACAGAGTGGATGCTCAGTTAGGCTTGATGACTGAAAAACAAACAAAAGCCTGGTACACCAAAAAATGTTAGAAAATGTTTATAAGAACAAATTGTCTCTTTTGTCACAGAAATACTCTTTGTTATCCTGAAGGCCCTGGTTTGGTCTTGGGGAAAGGACACCAGATCTGGTATCCTGGTCTAGGGTTCTTGACACATGCATTTTATCATTATCTTACTAGGTCTTAGATTTTTCATCTGGAAAATAAGGGAAATTAGGGCTTGGTCTACATTATTCTAAGGTCTCTTTCAGCTTCAAAAATTCTACTTCTTTGTTAGATAAAGATAATATTACCTCAAGATTAGACACCATAGTCCTATTGCCAAGTGCAGGCTATTTCTAGATTTTCTACTAATCTTCTAACATCAGTCATTATCTTATTTAATGTCAGAGTCTAGAGTTGGCCGAATGTCCATTTGTAGAAGCTGCATTTTAGAAAAACAAATGTACCTAGCTTGAGAATGTAAGCCATCCGGCCATGTGTTATCCTGGTTTCCATGGAAGCATATTTTCCTTTTCAGCCATGGAGGAAGACAGGGGGGATACCAAGAGCCATTCTACGTAATCGGAATTGAAAGAGAGTGAGTATGGCACAAAAGTCGGGAGAAGAGAAAATGGCAAACATGATGGGACATCACTTTGTGAGTTTGTATAAAAAACTTTGGTTTCCATCTTGCTAGCCAACACTATTGTCTTCTCAGCTTGAACAATTTGATAAAGCAAGCTGCCTTGTTGAAGAGACCCATGTGGCAAGAAATTGAGAGCAGTCTTCAACCAACAGTCAGCAAGGAACTAAGGCCCTCAGTCCAGCAATCCACAAGGAACCAAATCTTGGAAACATCCATGTGAGCTTGGAAGTGAATTATCTCCAGCTGAGCCTTGAGATTACTACAGCCCAGCTGACTTGACTGCAGCTTGTTAGAAATACTGGAGTTGAGAACCAGCTAAGCCCTGCCTGGATTCCTGATCCACAGAAACTGTGAGATAATACATGTATTTTAAGCTGCAAATTTGTGGGTAATTTGTTACACAGCAATACATAACTAATATACTTGATATTCAGAAATCACGTATAGTTTGTTATCTGCCACCATGGATATCTAAACACCAGTGACTATCTTTTGTTTCTCCCCCTGGTGTTTACTTAATTGCTTAAAATTCCACCTGGTCACCTAGCCCCAGCTCTTTGTTTCTAAATACCATTCTCCATGAAAACAACCTAGGGCTCTTGGGGAAAGTTGATTCCACGGTTGGGGCAGAAAAAGGCAAAAGCAGAGCCTGAAACATTTTTTGATGCAAGAAAGCAAGAAGTCCTCCGTAAAATGATGAGGCAAGTCAAAAGGATACAGAAACCAACTTGAAGAGCCCCCAGTGGTAAAATCTGAAACAATGTGAACAAGAATTTAAATAATGATTGTAATAGATTATAACCCATAGAATAAAATAAATAATTATGAGTTCATATTTATACAAATAAACACATAAAAAATTAATGTGTGAGAAGGGACAGCAGAATTTAATTAGTAAATATAGAAAGAATGATGCAAATAGAAAGTAACTATTAGACAAATTCCACAGTAATCATTATGCATTACATTGTTGCATGACAAAACAGTGTATTTACATAGTCTCAAAATATCTTCTTATAAGATATTTATTGCTTATAAAGAGAAAAATAGTTTTTAAAAAGTGGGGAAATCTGTAAGATACCAACTTAACCTAGTGATCAAATTTGGCATCACCATGATAAGAGGTGACATATCAACATTATGTACATCCCGTTATTTACTAAGAAGGGCACAGCATCACTTTGGCAGTGTTCTTGCCAAAAATGTTTAGCTACAATCTATTAATATTTATTTTAAAAATCAGGCTGATGAACATTGAGAGTTTTTACTATTATCTTACTCTATTGAGCTCTTTGAGTCTTGGTTTCTTTATCTGGAAAATAAGGGTGTTGGACTGGCTAGTATTCTTCAAAAGTGTTCAAGTCATAAAAAACAAAGACTAAGAACTGCACAGATCAAGGAGACTATGGAGACACAACTACATGACATGTTTAATCAGAAAAGGGACATTAGAAGGAAACCAGCAAAACTCAAATAAGATCTCCGGATGAGTAAATATCATTGTATCAATGCTAATTTCCTACCTTTGATAATTATACTAGGGTTATGTAAAGTATTGACATAAGGAAAAGCTGGGGGTAAAAAGTAAAGAGAAAGTCTCGCTACTCTTTTTTGGAACTTTTCTACAAATCTAAAGTTATTTCAAAATAAAAAGTTTAATAATAAAAAACATCTGGTATTCTAAGAGGACATTCTGGTGGCCTTTCAGTCTCGCACCACAAGCAAACAGGTGCAACACCTTTGATGTGGGCTATCAAAGAACAGCCTGCTTTTGAACAACAGTTGGAGTTTGCATTTCTGGTACATTGATTTTTTTTTTTTTTTTTTTTTTTTTTGAGACAGAGTCTCTCTCTGTCGCCCAGGCTGGAATGCAGTGGCGTGGTCTTGGCTCACTGCAAGCTCTGCCTCCCGGGTTCACGCCATTCTCCTGCCTCAGCCTCCCGAGTAGCTGGGACTATAGGCGCCCAGCACCACGCCCAGCTAATTTTTTGTATTTTTAGTAGAGACGGGATTTCAACGTGTTAGCCAGGATGGTCTCGATCTCTTGACCTCGTGATCCACCCACCTCAGCCTCCCAAACTGCTGGGATTACAGGCGTGAGACACCACGCCCGGCCGTATATTGACTATTTTTTATCTAAACTCTTAGAAGACATTGCTCAGTTTTAATTAATCGCTTCTAACTTTATAGAGTCAAGAGTCTACATGTTTTAGTCTCTATCCTTCACTTCATTCATGATAGAAGAAATTGCTCATCCAAATCTTTAGCAAAGTAAAAATGTGCACATGAAAGGCCCTTATATACTGCTCTTTAGTCACATTTTTATAAGTTTACATTGTTTACTATGACATACATAGGCAAACCTCAGTTATCTGCAAAGATCATAGCATGCTACATTTCATGATGCTGTTAGTAAAAAGTGATAACTAGTAACTATTATGTATTACGTTGGTGGTAGAAACTATCATTGCCCTAATTGTCATAATAACTAATATTTTATTCCTACTACATATGAAGCACTGAGCAGACCACTTTATAGATTATTTCTTTTATTCCTTCAATAACACTATGAGTTAGGCATAGATGAGTCTGCAAACACATATTCGCTGGTAATATCTGGCACCAGAGAAAGAGCTAGGTGGGTTATACTGGGCCCCAGGAAAGGTCTGTACTGGAGAAGTGACTGAGTTGTCACAGTGACAGGCACTATTTGATCAATTCCCTTCTATTTATGTCTTTTCAATCAGTTTACTCTGTTAGCACTGGGGAAAGGGGAGAAGGCATGGAGGGAAAGAGGAAGAGAGGAAAGAAAGAAAGAAGGGAAAAAAATCTCAAATTGTCTGAAGAGTCTCAACCTTGTCATAAAAATGAAACTTTCAGTTTGATGTGTTTTAAATTAGAGAATTTTCCAATTGGAGGAGAAAGACTCAGGAGGAATGTGAAAGACAGTTTTTAAAATGTGAAGGGCTGTTCTGGGAAAGGGGGATCCGAATTGTTGTGTGTGGCCTGAGAAAGAAGAATAGGGGGCCACTGGGTGGAAGTTTACACAGACACATTTTAGCTCATTATAAAGAAACACTTTCTAACCAGATAGTCCAATTACAGGAGATGCTGCCTCAGGACTTTCTGAGCTCTTGGTCCCATGAGTGCCACAGAGGAGGCTGGATGACCAACTCTCAGAGAAGAAGAATAAAAACAGGGGATTGGTACTTAAATTAAATAACTTTGAAAGTCTCTTCTAGTCAGGATGCTCTGTGAGGAATTCTGAGCCTTTGCTTTGCCACTGAATCAGACCCTACTGAGAGAGGTCAGTTTCCAACTCCCTCCTCTATGGTGTCTTAGCTCTGGGCTACCTATTATGTTGAGTTGAGAGAAGCAAACTGAATGGGTATTTGGAGATAAGAGGCTGACTCAGACAACCAGTGCATTGCTGTCAGTCTTTCAGAGCTGAGAGAAACCTGTATGAGATCTAAAATTTGGGAGACTCTTAACTTTGTGAACTTTGCTCCTTTTTCTGTAAGTGGGAGGCCATGCAGTATGGTGGGTAGGATGTCAGCTGTGGAGAGCCTGCCTGGGTACAAATCCTGGGTCCCCATCTCCTGGCTGTGGCAGTCATTGGTGCTGTTCTCTCAAATATTTCCATATCTTTTCTCCTGGGAAGAATTGACATCTCCCCCACACCACCACCCCCTCTCCACACACACACAGAGGAGTGTGACCATGTGATCCATTCTGGCCAGTAAAATAAAAGAGGTAAAGCCAGTGTGTGATTTTCAGCCTGGCCCTAAAGTGGGCACAATGTGGAGCCCAGCCCCTTGCCAACCATAATGGACATGCAGTGTGAGTGAGAAATAAATCCTTGTCTTAAGCTACTTAGCTTTTAGGAGTGTTATCTCAGCATAACTTAGCCTACTCTGACTGATACATGGGCTCTGGGCCAGTTACTTGACATAGCTAAATCTCAGACTTCTTATACATAAAATGGAATCATAATAGCACCCATCTTCTAGGAGTGCTGTGAGAATCAAGTGAGAGAGTTAATGCATACAAAGTCTTAACACAGTGCCTGGCTTATAAGTAAGTGCTCAAAAATGTTATCTACTATGATCACTATACCATAAGCTCCACTTGGTCAGGAATCATGTGCCTGGCACTCAATAGCAATTTGTTGCTATTGACCAGGCACTCAATAGCAATTTGTTGAAGAATCAAATTAAGTCATTCTTGACAAAGAGCATCAGTGACACCTACCACACTATCGTTAATCTGATGAATGATATTCAGTTGTAATCTTACTCATGGCAGCATCCTCATTGAAACTGCCCCTCTGTTTTCTAAGATATTCCTCCTGGCTGATTTCCTCCTAGATCTCTGGCCTCTCTTCAATCTCTTTTCCAGTTTCTCTTTCTACTCCCTAACTATCAAGGGCATTCTCTAGAGTTATGTCTTTGGCCCTCTTCACATCAGAGTCACCAGATGGCTCTACAAAGTCTTAAGGCCCAGGTCCCACCTACAGGTATCCTGATATAATTGGACTAGGGTGCATCATGGGCATCAGGATATTTAAACCACCCTCCTCCCACCAAGTGATCATCCTGTGTAGCCAGAGTGGAGAGTTAATGCCCTGCACCTGAACTGTCCACCACAGTGACCACATAAGACAATTAAACACTTGCATTGTGGTGAGACCAAACTGAGGCGTGCTGTCAGTGTAAAATACATACAAGGTTTAAAAGACTAGTATGAAGAAAAGCGTATGAAGTGACTCATTCTTAATTTTCATACTGAGCACATGTTTAAACAATGATACTTTGGATGTAGTGGGTTAAATATATTATTCAAATTAACTTTACCTGTTTCTTTTTACTTTCTGATGTGGTTATCAGGAAATTTTAAATTACATATGTGGTTTATGTTATATTTCTAGTAGACAGAGCTGCTTTAGACACTCCTGCTGAGTGGTGCCATCTTTCTCATGGCTTTTACCACTGTACATTATGATCCACAAATAGGCTTCTCCAGCACCTACTTCTTTTTGAGCTCCAGGCTCACGCATCCAACCCAAACACACATCTTCCACAAAATTGGCTCTTCCTCCTCCTGGTGCTGCCTGTGGAGCATCAACATCTACTTGTCCACTAGACAAAAGCCTGCAATTCCTTCCACTTCTCCACATCTTCCCCCAACCATATGAACCACCTCCTGCGCATTCTACTTCCTAAATATTCCTCAAAACTCTACATTGCTCTTCATCCCCACTGTTTATGTCCTCACTGGCTTTCAGTGGTCTATCTTCCATCTAATTTATTGTAGACACCTAGCAAGAGATGGATCATTTCAAAATGCAAATCTCCTCTGTTTAAAAATGCTTTCATGGCACCAGTGGACTTGAGGATAAAATCCAAAATCCTAACAATGTCTATCAGGCCTTTCTTGATAAGGTGCTTACCTGTCTCTCCCCCATTCCCACCTGAGTAATAGGGGCTGCCCTGCCCCTCCAGCTACATTGAACTACTGATTCCTCCAATATACCCTGCTCACTTAGGACCCTGGATCTTTGCACAAACTGCTCTCTTCCTGGAAGGCTCTTCCTGTTCCCCTGCACCTACATAACATTCTCTCTCTCTCTCTCTCTTTTTTTTTTTTTTTTTTTTTGAGATGGAGTCTCACTCTGTCACCCAGGCTGCAGTGCAGTGGCATGATCTTGGCTCACTGCAACCTCCACCTCCTGGGTTCAAATGATTCTTGTGCCTCAGCCTCCCAAGTAGCTGGGACTACAGGCGCGTTGCCACCACGCCTGGCTAATTTGTGTATTTTTTTGTAGAGACAGGGTTTCACCATGTTGGCCAGGCTGGTCTCAAACTCCTGACCTCAAGTGATCCACCTGCCTCGGCCTCCCAAAGTGCTAGGATTACAGGCGTGAGCCACCGTAGCTGGCCTATAACTTTCATCATTCAGGACTCCCAGCTTGCTCTCCATGAAAACTTCCCGAGCCACCCCCTCCCTCAGGCTAAAGGAGAAACTCTTTCTCACCCCACACCATGTTCTCATACCATAGGTATGTTGTCTCCTCCCACTATACACCTCAATGCCCAGCATTGTCAGTGTGTGTGTGTGTGTGTGTGTGTGTGTGTGTGTGTGTGTGTGTGCTTTAAGAGATGGGGGTCTTGCTCTGTCGCTCAGGCTGAAGAGCAATGGTGCAATCATAGCTCACTGTAGCCTCCAAATCTGGGACTCAAGCAATACTTCCACCTCCACCTCCCGAGTAGCTGGGACCACAAGTGCATGACACCATGCCTGGCTTTTTATTGCCCTTTTACTTTGTCTACTCCCACTAGACCATAAGGCTTTTAAAGGCAGTAGCCATTCCTGACTTGCCTTTGTATCCCTGGTGCCTCACCCAGTACTGGATACAGCATAATAATAACAACAGCAATAATAATAACAATGTTAATAATAGCAGCAGGGATTGAGCAGTTACTACATGTCAGAAACTGCTCTCTGCTTCACATGGATTGCCTCTTTTAATAATAACTTTATAGAAGTATATTGAGATAATAAAATTTGAGCACGGCCTAGGACTGTGCTAAACACTACAAGACACACTAAGAAGCAGATTCTCTAATCTAAAGAAATTGGAAATATCATCAAGTAACAAAAATAGTGCACGATTCTTTCAGGCAAAACTACCACCCAAAGAAAGACATGCAAATAACTTCTAATTTATTAAAGGAAGAGTTGTTCTTCCCATTTAAAAAGAAAAATATGTCAATAGGAATTATAATTATTATGAACAGTTGAGAAGCCAGAAGTGAGAAAAAACTACAAACTATTTAGTGAAACACATGTAGTATGGCATGGCTTTGTTCACCAAAACATTGACTAAGTATGGAATGTTTCTATCCAATCTTAAGTAATCCCTGTTAGTTCATCAATTCAACAAATCCATGTATATTTATAATACAACATGCCAATGAATAGGTTATATATATATATATATATATATATATATATACACACACACACACACACACCCCTATGTGTATTTATGTGAAAATACACAGGAGCTAGAAAAGAAACACATGAAAGATTTAAAACAACAAAGCCAAACTAAGTATCCAGATCCATTAGAACTTCAGAGTAGGAAGAGATCAGTGTGGATCATTGTAGCCAGGGGAGCCTTCATGTAGGTAACAAGATTTGAAGAGGAAGCTGTGGGAGGCTGAATATACAGAAGGTGGAAAGAAGGGCTTTCCAGGCAGCAGAAATAGCATGAGCAAAAGTCTGGGTGAGGCCATGAACTTTTTTAGAGAACATGCCATTCTGTTAAGTCAAAGTCTTACCCATGTCTTTAAAGACACAAAGGGCTGGTTTCTTCATTTCTCCTGATTCACGTCTGTGCTTTTGTGTCACTTGCGTTGCTGGGTGAAAGAAGGTGCCTCTCTGATGTGTGCTAGTCATTCCCAAGGCGACAGCTCTGTCAGAGATACAAATAAGGAAGTATCCTTTTTTATCTCCTTTGAGATGCTAACAGGCTGCTTTGCAGATCGCATTCCAGTCTACAGTTGGTTAGCAGATTTGTGTACTGGTTCCACCTGGGCATATAAATTACTCTCTCCACTCAAAGTGCTTTGTAGAGCACAAGAATTTATCGTGTGGAGACGTAACTATGGTCTGTTACAGTTTTATTGGTGTCTGTGGAATAATCCTGAGCTTAAGAGTAAATTTTAGCACACCAAGCAATTTATATAACAACCAACCTCCAATTATCTAATTTTCAGAAACAATATATGAAACAATGGGCAGCATTTGTTAGGCACTTACTATACCTCTGAGATTTGGTGGGGAATGTTCTTTTACAGGGAGACAAAACAAGCAGGGAGCAGCCAGAAGTCCACATACTAGGGCTAGGCAGGCCCTAAAGACTCTACTTGGTTCCCAGAGAGTTAGGCTGGGAGATGGCCCTTAGATAAAGATAGATACCGCTGGGCATGGTGGGTCACGCCTGTAATCCCAGCACTTTGGGAGGCCAAGGTGGGTGGATCACTTGAAGTCAGGAGTTCCAGACTAGCCTGACCAACATGGTGAAATTTCGTCTCTACTAAAATATAAAAATTAGCCAGGCATGGTGGCGGGCACCTGTATTCTCAGCTATTGAGGGAGGCTGAGGCAAGAGAATCACTTAAACCCAGGAGGCAGAGGTTGCAGTGAGCCAAGATCGTGCCATTGCACTCCAGTCTGGGCAACAAGAGTGAAACTCTGTCTCAAAAACAAAAACAAAAACAAAAACAAAAAACAAATAGATACCTATCTCTTTTCTTGATTTAGATGTAAAAGGTCAGGGATTGAAGATGGGGCAGCCAGAACACTGAGGCTAGGATCATGGGCTGGGCATTTGGGCTTTCCAGAGATGGAAAGCAAAAGCCATCGACACTTAGCTCTGAGTATAAGACCTAGCTGCCCACTCTGCCGGGAACATCACCACTTCCATCCTAATGAAACATGGAAAGAGCATAAATGTGATGTCATAACAACAGTCCAAGGAAGGGGAGGTGGCAAAATATGAATTTCCTCACAGAGGAAAGGGAGGTGGCCAAACCACCAAAACAGGGGGTAGGTATCAATGGGGTTCACTACATTTGACTTCAAGCAGCCTTTCTGAACCCCTTCCTCTTATTTCTCTTCCTGCCCTGAGAGGCTGTACTGACCATTGCAAAGTCTGAGAGGAGTAAGCAAAGTTAGCAGCTAGTAAGTAAAGTGCACAGCCTTGGCTGGGCCGAGTCACTGGAAGGTTGTGTGTGTTCAGAGGCTGCTGCAGCACAGGGTAAGACATGTGGCCCAGACTCCAGGGCAGTGTCAGAAGAGGCTGCACTTACATGCAAAAGCTAAACAGGAGCTAACCAGGCAGAGTGGGGAGCACATGGGCAAAGGGACCAGCAGGAAGAAAGGCAGGGATGTGAGAAAGGCTGGGCTTTTCGGTTCCCTCAATATGGCTGCAGGGCAAGGCGGGAAGGGGGAAGACAAAAGATGGACGTGGAGACCTAGCCTTGCATGGCAGGCAAAGGAGCCTGCAAATTAGACTGCAGACAGTGAGGAGCTCGGCAGATGTAGCATAATTAGAGCTGTATTTTAGAAAGACTACTCTGATGACAGGATGGAAAAAGTTAACTAGGTTTGTTAGGACTGAATGTTTATACCCCCTACTTCTTGCCCAAATGCATATGCTGAAAACTCTAAACCCTAATGTGATGGTATTAGGAGGTGAGGCCTTTGTGAGATAATTAGGTCATGAGGGTAGAGCAGTCATGAATAGGATTAGTGCCCTTAGAAAAGAGACTGCAGAGAAATCTCTAGCCCTCTCTCTACCATGTGAGAACACAACAAGAAGATGGCAGTCTATGAACCAGGAAGAGGACCCTGGGCAGAACCCAACAATGTTGGTGTCTTGATCTTGGACTTCCAGCCTCCAAAACTGTAAGAAATAAATGTCTGTTGTTTATAAGCCTCCTGGTCTATGGTACTCTGCTGTAGCAGCCCCAACTGACTAAGACAAGAGTTCAAGGGGGATACAGAAGGCAGTAAAATTAGTCCGGAAACTGCTGCAATAATCCAAGTACTAAATAAACAAGGTTCTAAACCAAACTGGCAACAGTGGGGAATGAAGAGGATGAGATAGATTCAAAGTGCAACACAGAGGTACAAAATAATACACAGAATTTGGAAACCAATTGGATGTGGAAGGTGAGGAACAGAAGTAAAGTAAACCCCATGGTTAAGGCTTAGTTAACTGAGTAGCTGGTAATGCCACTTACCAAATACTGAACCAATACTTGTCAGTGCCAAGCTGCTATATGTATTCCAAGCATGATGGGTTCTAATACAAGGAAGTGGAGGCTTACAAAACCTCAAGAAGGGCTTGGAGTGGTTTTCAGAAGTGCTACAGCTGCTGTTCAGAAAAAGAGAAGCTTCTCTGAATCTCAAGAACTAGAAAGCTTGGACCTCAGCTTACAGTAGCAGTGCAGGTCATCTCCAAGAAGCCACTGCAGCTGTCTACACTGCCTACAGCACTGTAACAGATACTCACCTGGGAGTTCAGCTAGAGAATGGAAAGTTGAGTTGGGGTAGGCGACGTGATCTCCAAGGAAGATGTTTGATACATATATCCAGATAACAAGGAAGAGCTCTGAACTAGAAGGACAGATCTGAGAGTCATGGGGCTTAAAAATGGAATCACCCAGAGAGAACATAGGCAGAAAAGTGAGAAAGAACAAGACAGTATCCACAGGAGTCCAAATAAGACAATGATAAGCAGCAACTCAAGCTTCTTGATGCTGCCCCGCCCCCACCCCCACCCACCCTCTAACTTTAGGAGTTCCTCACCTCTTATGGTGAGGAGCCAGATTCAGCTGGTCCCAGTGCAAGCCCTCAGCCTCATGTTCTCTAGCTCATGACCAGGGCTGTATATGGAAGAAGTGGCATATGGATTGAGTGTGCCTAGCAGATATTGTAAGCCTGAATTTGCTCCAAGTAGGAAAAGATGATGGCCAAGTGCAGGTGGGTAGGGAGGAAAACTTCTGGCAGAATTAAGGCTTGAGGAGGAAAGATACAAATCAGGTAGGCTATTTTCTACATTAAATTTCAACCCTTGCTATAACTGCTGCCCAGAAAAGAAATACATCTGGTGAAAATCACATGGTTCAAGCTAAGTGAAATAAACAATTTTTCTTTGTGCTAAAGATTTCATGGTTTGTCTCATTTGCAATGGAGGAAAATAATTTTTAATAGAATAAATCATTAGGAGACAACCTGCTATGGTTTGGATATTTGTCCCATCCAAAACTCATGTTGAAATTTAATCCCCAATGTGACATTACTGAAAGGGAGGGTCTTTAAGAGGTGATCAGGTCATGAGATCTCTGCGTTCATGAATGGATTAATTCATTTATGAATGAATGGATTCATGGGTTTTCATGGGAATGAGACTGGTGTCTTTATAAGAAGAGGAACAAATACTTGAGTCTACCCCCCCCAACCTTGTGATGCCCTGTGCCACCTTGGGCCTCTGCAGTGAGTTCCCACCACCAAGAAGGTCCTCACCAAACGTAGCCTCTCAACCTTGGACTTCTCAGCCCCCATAACTGTAAAAAATAAATTCCTTTTCTTTATAAATTACCCAGTTTCAGGTATTCTGTTATAAGCAACAGAAAATAGACTAAGATACAACCACATTTCCTAACCAAGTAATTTACAAGATTATTCAAGGAAAGTCAAAACCAATTTCAAAAGTGTGTTCTAAGAAACAAGTTTGTACAAAGATACATTATTGCAAATAATGCACCTCAAGGCATACTAATCATGTAGTTTCTAAAATTTCCCCCCAAATATGGTCATTTCCTAAACACAAGAGGGTAAGTGAAGTAAGGGAGTGAGGAGAATTATATAGGTTGGAAATGATTTTCTAACAATTTCTCTTCCACCCTTTTTAGTCCACCCAACAACATCTTTTCATTTCTGTCTCCTAACATCTAATCACTTTTACTCACTATCCAAAGACTGACAATTAACCTAAACAATTTTTGCCATTTTCCAATGAGGCTTCAAGGTCCATGTTGACACTCACCCAATATCCTGGACCCTCATCTTCTTAACTTCACCTCTAGTGAATTCCTCTTTTTCTCTACCTCAGATACCACCCTCATGATCTCATTCTTGACTCTCATCACCTGAAACTGTGTCATTTTCAAAAATGAGACTTCTAAAATTTATGACATGTAAATATCCACCTCTGTGACCACACCCTCACATCCTTCCAGTTCCCTTGATCAAGCATTCTGTAACAGGCTGAATAATGACACCCAAAGACAGCAAGTCCTAAGTCCTGTAAATGTTGCCTTGTATGGCAAAGACTTTGCATATTCAATTAAATTCTGGATCTTGAGATGGGGAGAGTATCCTTGGATTATCCCAGTGGTCCCTAGATCAAATCACAAGTGTCCTTATATGAGATATGCAGAGAGAGATTTAACACGGACAGAAGACAGGAAGTCAATGTGAAGACAGAGGCAAAGATTGCAATGATGCAACCACAAGCCAAAGAATGCTAGTAGCAAAATAAATTGACTAATTAAATTTAAAAATTTTAAAAAGAATGCTGGTAGCCACCAGAAGTTGGAAGAGGCAAGGAATGAATTCTCCCCACTAGAGCCTCAAAGGAAAGCATGGTCCCCATTGATTTCACCCCATTGAAGATTATTTCAGGGCCAGGTGCAGTGGCTCACATCTCTAATCCCGGCACTTTGAGCAGCTGAGGTGGGACGATCACTTGAGTCCAGGAGTTCAAGACCAGTCTGGGTATAAAGAAAAGAAAAGAAAGAAGGAAGGGAGGGAGGGAGGGAGGGAGGAAGGAAGGAAGGAAGGAAGGAAGGAAGGAAGGAAGGAAGGAAAGAAGGAAGGAAGGAGAAGGTAAAGGAAGGGAAGAAAGAAGGAAGGAAGGAAAGAAGGAAGGAGGAAAGAAAGAAAGTCCAACCATTGGCCATCTTTGTGTCAGCAACCAGCAACTAAGTGTTGTTAAAAAAAACAATTATACAACCAGGCAGATTGATACTACCCAAAATTGATATCTGGGAACCTCAGCTGAACCCTCCACACTGCTTATCCTCAGCCATGTTCTAGACTATATGTATATCACTGTCAACTCAACATGGGAGTCACAGAGCCACTTTAAATCCAATGTATCCAAAACTTTTCTCATGATCTCACTCTCCAAATCTACTTCTATATGTTCCACAGCTTGGAAAATGGCCCTAATACTGTCCAGTTATTCATGTCAGAATCCTTGACATTTTTCTTCTCTCATCCCCTTGGCCAATCCATCATCAAATTCTGTTGATTTTAGTGCCTCAAGGTTTCTCAAACCTGGTCACATTTCTCCACTTTTTACCAATGTAATATTCAATTCACTGTCATCAATTGTCTGACCTGAGACAATAGCCTCTGCACACATCTCTTCATCCATTCTTGCTTTCCTTCTGTTGGTTCATTTGTCATGACCAGAGTTATTGTTTAAAATACAAGTTTAATCATTTTGGCTCTCTGCTTAAAACTAAGTATCTGAATATATTCCAGTTCTTCATAGAATAATGTCCCAAATCCTTAGCATGGACTCCAGCCCTGCTTCATGATTTGGCCTCTTCTCTCTTTGGCCTCATTTTGATTTGTGTTTCTCCTTAATCCCTTTAAGTTGCAGTCTTACCAGCCTTATTTCAATTCTTAGAATGCACCAAGTTCTTTCCAGTTCCAAGACCTTTGCCTACACTCTTCTATTTGGATGAAATATTCTTTCTTCCTTGCCCCACCCACCATTGCCCCCTCCACCTAACCTGGTTATTTCTTATTCCTCCTTTAAGTTCCAGCACAAATGTCATCTTCTCATGGAAATCTCTACCACCTCCCTGTCTAGGTCACATCTGCTAATGATATCCTCCTAAGGCCTCCTATACTTTACCTTCACGGCACATACCCAAGTGAAATTGTGAACTACTTGGGTAGTTATTTGATTCATTTAATGTATCTCACTTTCCTAGGTTATAATTTCTATAAGGTCTGGAGCCTTGTCCATCTCATTCCTGGTGACTCTCCAGCACCTAGAACAGTGCTTGGGCCCTAGTAGGTAAGCGAGTGCTTATTCAATTTTGGATGGAATGGAAATCTTAGGAGCTTGGGAGTTATAAAAGATGAGCAAAACCTGGTTTTATACCCAAGGAGTTTGCATTTGGATACTTGTTCAAATCTCATGTCATCTAACCCCATCTCAGAAAAAAGAAATGACTATATATCAAGAAGCATATTGAGATGAGTACCTAAGCAATTTAAAAGGGGTTATTTCAGCATGGCCAATGTAAAGTTATATGGGGTTTGCAGTGCACAAGAAAACACTGCCAGGAGGTGGGTTAGGAGCTTCAATCCAACCATGCTCAGCTTTCCCAGCTACACATCGGTAGGGACTGCATCTGCTGAAGATGTCCTTTTTCTAACTTGTGCAAAGGTATGGTAGAGGCCAGTGGTTGCCTTGATTCACATCCCGAGCATGTGGGTCCTGGGTGATTTTGGTGGTGCTTAAAGAAATGCAATAGCCTAAGATTCAGACAGGTAGTAGTAGAACCAAGAAAAAGCCCCAGGCTTGAGACATGTCCATTACTCTACTATAATGCTACTCAAACAGTTAACTATGATGGAGAACTGACGAGAAGGTCTAAATACATATTGAGTTCTAAGGTGGCAATTAAGGACATCTAATAGAATCTTTAAGTGGTCCCTATCTGACTTTAAGATGTCTCTCTGAGGTCAAGAAGGGTCAAACAGAGCCTCAAAACACAAATCTTGCTATTTAACATTCTCAATAATCTCAATGTTAGCTCCTCAATAGCTTTCAGATATTATACCACTTGCTGCAAAATTAAAATTAGAGTCAATACAACGAGTACTCAATATGCAAAACAATTCAAGGCTCTATTTCAGCATGAAGTTCCATTTAAGCTGCAGGAATAAAAGGAAAAGACAACCCTTTGTTCTCTTTATTTCACAATCCTGCAAATGGCCTCTTAGCCAAAATAGCTCCTCTAATCTTTAAGTTTTAATTAGCTGCCCACAATTCATAAAATATCAGGAATTAAAATGCTGATACCTCATTCTCCTGAGAAATGGCACACAATTAACCTCTTTTTTCAGGTCAAAGGCAGAAATTGAGAAAGGGTAATGATAAAATTAATCTATTCTGGTAGCAAGGCCTGCCATAGGGCTGGAAAACAGCATCCGACCCTGCGTCAAAGGGGAAAGCAATCTCTAGTATGTCGAGGAGCCTCAGAGCAGTTGTGGCTTTTGTATTCAAGGTGAGTTCTATCACAAAATATGTGAGCCCCAAATATCTTACAAAAATATTAAATGATTCCCCAGGAAGAATCAACCTAGCCTGCCTTCCTTTCTCTCTAAAAAGAGGTATATACAGAGGCTTTAAATGGTCAGAAGCTCTGGCTTTCTAGCAAGGTGGGTAGAGAAAAAAAAGGACTGAGAAACTCACACCTTCCTGGCATGATCTCCAGATCAAAACATATGCTGGGCAGTAGTAAAGTCAGATGGAGTTTCTGGGACCAAGTTTATATCTTTCTATAATAATTAGTCCCCAGAAAATATAGATTCTTCTATTCCCTAATGGTAAATCACATGGTAAATATTTAAGCAGAATTATCCATACCCATTTAAACTCAGTTGAAAGCTCATAGGACAGAATACAGAGTACTGAGAAGGTAAAGATATTTCAATGGAGGCTGTCAATGAAGACAAAGGCAGACGTAAGTAGCCCGTATTTAGAAGGTAAAGATGTTTCAACAGTGGCTCTCAGTGAAGACTCAGGCAGACCTGGGTAATAGGATGGAGGCTGTGGAGTCCATCTGCCTGGTTTCGAATTGCAGCTTGGCAACTTACTAGTTGTGTGATCCAGGGCAACTTGCTTAACCCCTCTGAGTTTCTGCTCCATATCTCTAAAACAGGGACAAAAACCTGTGTTGTAAGGATAAAAGAGAGAATGCATATAACATGCTTAGCTCAGTACCTGGCACTTCATGAGTGCTTGTTAAAGTTAGTTACTATTATTGTCAATAGAGGAACCTAAATATTTTTAATGAGTTTAAAGAAAGAAAGATACATTTTCATATTAAGAACCCTTTAGTGGCTGGGCACGGTGGCTAACGCCTGTAATCCCAGCACTTTGGGAGGCCGAGGTGGGTGGATCACCTGAGGTCAGGAGTTCGAGACCAGCCTGCCAATGGGGTGAACCCCTGTCTCTGCTAAAAATACAAAAATTAGCCAGGCGTGGTGGCGTATGCTTGTAGTCCTAGCTACTCAAGAGGCTGAGGCAGGAGAATCACTTGAACCTGGAAGGTGGAGGTTGCAGTGGGCCGATATCATGCCATTGCACTCCAGCCCAAGCGACAGAGCGAGACTCTGTAAAAAACAAAAACAAAACAAAACAAACAAACAAAAAAATCTTTAGTAATTTCAATTGCTGCTTTTGTTGTTGTTGTTAACAGCTTTATTAAGATATAATTTACAAACCATAAGATTCACTCATTTTAAGTATACAATTTGATGGCTTTTAGTATGTCCAAAGAGTTGTGCAACCATCACCACAATTTTAGAACATTTGTATTATTATAAAAAGAAGCCCTATACCTAATACCTAACATGTCCCAATCCCTCCGTTCCTCCCAGCCATAAACTTTCTGTGGCTATCGGTTTACCTATTCTGGACATTTCACATCAATGGAACCATATAATACATAGTCTCTTAGGATGGGCTTCTTTCACTTAGCCCAGTGTCTTCAAGGTTCACCCATGTTGTAGCATGTATCAGGACTTATTCCTTTTTATGGTTGAATAATATCCTATTGTATGGTGTGATAATTAATACTGTCAACTTGATTGGATTGAAGGATGCAAAGTATTGATCCTAGATGTGTCTGTGATGGTGTTGCCAAAGGAGATTAACATTTGAGTCAGTGGGCTGGGAAAGGCAGACCCACCCTTAATCTGAGTGGGCACAATCTAATCAGCTGCCAGCATGGCTAGAATATAAGCAGGGAGAAAAATAGGAAAGGAGAGACTGGCCTAGCCTCCCAGCCTATATCTTTCCCTCATGCTAGATGCTTCCTGCCCTCGAACATCAGACTCCAAGTTCTTCAGTTTCGGAACTCGGACTGGCTCTCTTTGCTCCTCAGCCTGCAGAGAGCCTATTGTGGGACCTTGTGCTCATGTGAGTTAATACTTAATAAATTCCCCTTAATATTTTATATATAATATATAATATATGTGCTGTACAATACTCACATGATATATTATATCTATATCATGTGAGTATTAACTCACATGAGCACAAGGTCCCACAATACGCCATCTGCAGGCTG